>NC_092759.1:4839497-4909497 GCF_047496795.1 Chiloscyllium punctatum
AAAAACATATCCACAACTGACCTTCCATTGGAGGGAAGGTCATTGATGAAGCAGCTGAAGATGGTTTTGGGCCCAGGACACTCCCCTGAGGGACTCCTGCAGCGATGTCCTGGAGCTGAAATGACTGACCTCCAACAACCACAACCGTCTTCCACAAAGCCTTCATCCCATTGGACACGGAGGTTGACATGATTTCTCGAGAGACTGGACGAGAACTATAGGGTGTTAAACATATGCGACCTCAAATCAAGACGGTGACAAGATGGCCGACTTGGAAGTCTCAGAAATGCCGGGGGGGGAGGCCACAAATCAGGCTGGGATCAGTAAAATCCCACTGTCACTTCCTTCGTTCCTTCCAGTGGTTTAACAGGGAGACAACCGTGTCCTGGCTTGGATCCCCCTCCCCATCCCCGAGTGAACGTCACATCTTTGACAGTGAAAATCTAACAAAGTTTTCACCATGCTTCAGTCTTCTCTCTCAGCTCAGAAGCAACATTGATCACAGTCTCTGAGCGAGTCCCAAGTGCAAACAGACAAATTGCTTCTTGTAACAGTGACAAAGAAAATATTCCCCGAGGCGCACAGAGCACATTAATGGAGAGGAAGACGGAGAATTACTTTCAGCTTTATTTATTGTTCCTGAATTGAACAGAATTACCCAAAGTAACAAGGGCACAGAATGGGCATAAAATCATAGAAACTGAAGGATAGAGAGAAAGGATGACGAAATTTCAGGGGCAGAGACACAAGGGGGAGACACAGAAGGGGATTGGGATACAGGGAGAGAGATACAATGGGATGGAGCCACGTGGAGAGAGATACGAGGGGATTGAGACACCAGGGGAGAGATACGAGGGGATTGAGACACGGGGTGAGAGATACGAGGGGATTGAGACACGGGGTGAGAGATACAATGGGATGGAGCCACGTGGAGAGAGATACGGGGGGATTGAGACACCAGGGGAGAGATACGAGGGGATTGAGACACAGGGAGAGAGATACGAGGGGATTGAGACACCAGGGGAGAGATACAAGGGGATTGAGACACAGGGAGAGAGATACGAGAGGATTGAGACACGGGGGGAGAGGTACGAGGGGATTGAGACACGGTGGGAGAGAGATACGAGGGGATTGAGACACCGCGGGGAGAGAGATATGAGGGGATTGAGACACCGTGGGGAGAGGTACGAGGGGATTGAGACACGGGGGGAGAGAGATACGAGGGGATTGAGACACCGCGGGGAGAGAGATACGAGGGGATTGAGACACCGCGGGGAGAGGTACGAGGGGATTGAGACACGGGGAGAGAGTTACGAGAGGATTGAGACACGGGGAGAGAGATACGAGGGGATTGAGACACGGGGGGAGAGAGGTACGAGGGGATTGAGACACGGGGGGAGAGAGATACGAGGGGATTGAGACACCGCGGGGAGAGAGATACGAGGGGATTGAGACACCGCGGGGAGAGGTACAAGGGGATTGAGACACGGGGGGAGAGATACGAGGGGATTGAGACACGGGGGGAGAGAGGTACGAGGGGATTGAGACACGGGGGGAGAGAGGTACGAGGGGATTGAGACACGGGGGGAGAGAGATACGAGGGGATTGAGACACCGCGGGGAGAGAGTTACAAGAGGATTGAGACACAGGGAGAGATACGAGGGGATGGATTGAGACACCGGGGGAGAGATACGAGGGGCTTGAGACAGCGGAGGAGAGAGATACGAGGGGATTGAGACACAGGGGGAGAGAGATGAGGGGATTGAGACACAGGGAGAGAAATACGAGGAGATTGAGACATGGGGAGCGAGATACGAGGGGATTGAGACACGGGGGGAGAGATATGAGGGGATTGAGACACGAGGGGAGAGAGATACGAGTGGATTGAGACACTGAGGGAGAAAGATACGAAGTGATTGAGACACCGGGGGGGCGAGATACGAGGGGATTGAGACATGGGGAGCGAGATACGAGGGGATTGAGACACGGGGGGAGAGATATGAGGGGATTGAGACACGAGGGGAGAGAGATACGAGTGGATTGAGACACTGAGGGAGAAAGATACGATGGGATTGAGACACAGGTGGGAGAGGTACGAGGGGAGTGAGACACAGGGAGAGAGATATGAGGGGATTGAGACATGGGGGGAGATAGATACTAGGGGATTGAGACACCGGGGGAGAGATAAGAGGGGATTGAGATACCGGGAGAGAGATACGAGGGGATTGAGACACAGGGAGAGATATACGAGGGGATTGAGATACTGGGAGAGAGATACGAGCAGATTGAGACACGGGGGAGAGATACAATGGGATTGAGACACGGGGTGGGGGTGAGATACGAGGGGATTGAGACACGGGGGAGAGATACGAGGGGATTGAGACACGGGGGGAGAGATATGAGAGGATTGAGACACCGAGGGAGAGATACGAGGGGATTGAGACACAGGGAGAGAGATACGAGGGGATTGATACACGGGGGAAGAGAGAGACGAGGGGATTGAGACACGGGGGGAGAGAGATACGAGGGGATTGAGACACGGGGGGAGAGAGAGACGAGGGGATTGAGACACGGGGGGAGAGAGATACGAGGGGATTGAGACACCGAGGGAGAGATACGAGGAGATTGAGACACTGAGGGAGAAAGATATGAGGGGATTGAGACACGGGGGGAGAGAGATACGAGGGGATTGAGACACCGAGGGGAGAGAGATACGAGGGGATTGAGACACCGGGGGGAGAGATACGAGGGGATTCAGACACAGGGGGGAGAGAGATACGAGGGGATTGAGACACCGAGGGAGAGATACGAGGGGATTGAGACACGGGGTGAGAGATACGAGGGGATTGAGACACCGAGGGAGAGAGATATGACAGGATTGAGACACGGGGGGGAGAGATACGAGGAGATTGAGACACAGGAAGAGAGAAACGAGGGGATTGAGACACAGGGAGAGAGGTACGAGGAGATTCAGATACAGGGAGAGAGATACAACGGGATTGAGACACCAGGGGGAGAGAGATACGAGGGGATTGAGACACGGGGTGAGAGATACCAGCAGACAGAGACACTGGGGGAGAGATACGAGGGGATTGAGACACGGGGGAGAGATACGAGGGGATTGAGACACGGGGTGAGAGATACGAGGGGATTGAGACACCGGGGGGAGAGAGATATGAGGGGATTGAGACTCCGAGGGAGAGATACGAGGGGATTGAGACACAGGGAGAGAGATACCAGCAGACAAAGACACTGGGGGAGAGATACGAGGGGATTGAGACACAGGGAGAGAGATACGAGCAGATTGAGACACGGGGGAGAGATACAATGGGATTGAGACATGGGGGGGGGGGGGGGAGATACGAGGGGATTGAGACACCGGGGGGGGGGCGAGACACGAGGGGATTGAGACACGAGGGGAGAGATACGAGGGGATTGAGACATCGGGAGGAGAGATACGAGGGGATTTAGACACCGAGGAAGAGATATGAGAGGATTGAGATCCCGGGGTAGAGAGATACGAGGGGATTGAGACACGGGGAGAGAGATACGAGGGGATTGAGACACTGGGGAAGAAACATACGATGGGACAGAGACACCGAGGGAGAGATACAAGGGGATTGAGACACGGGGTGAGAGATACGAGGGAATTGAGACACCGCGGGGAGAGAGTTACAAGAGGATTGAGACACCGAGGGAGAGATACGAGGAGATTGAGACACGGGGGAAGAGAGATATGAGAGGATTGAGACACGGGGGGGAAGAGATACGAGGATTGAGACACAGGGAGAAAGATACGAGGGATTGAGACACCAGGGAGAGATACGAGGGGATATAGACACCGAGGGAGAGATACGAGGGGATTGAGACACTAGGGGAGAGATATGAGAGGATTGAGACACAGGGGAAGAGAGATATGACAGGATTGAGACACTGGGGGAGAGATACGAGGGGATTGAGACACTGAGGGAGAAATACTAGGGGATTGAGACACAGGGAGAGAGATACGAGGAGATTGAGACACTGGGGAAGAGAGATACGAGGGGATTGAGACAACAGGGGAGAGATACGAGGGGATTGAGACAACGGGTGAGAGATACGAGAGGAATGAGACACCGAGGTAGAGATACGAGGGGATTGAGACACGGGGGGGAGAGCGATACAAGGGGATTGAGATACCAGGAAAGAGATACGAGGGGATTGAGACACCAGGGAGTGAGATACAAGGGGATTGAGACAAGGGGGGAAAGATACGAGGGGATTGAGACACAGGGGGGAGAGAGATACGAGGGGATTGAGACACCGAGGGAGAGATATGAGGGGATTGAGACACCAGGGAAGAGAGAAACGAGGGGATTTAGACACCAGGGAGAGATACGAGGGGATTGAGACACCGGGAGAGAGATACGAGGGGATTGAGACACCGGGGGGAGAGAGATATGAGGGGATTGAGACACCGAGGGAGAAATATGAGGGGATTGAGACACAGGGAGAGAGATACCAGCAGACAGAGACACTGGGGGAGAGATACGAGGGGATTGAGACACAGGGAGAGAGATACGAGGGGATTGAGACACTGGGGAGAGATACAATGGGATTGAGACACCGAGGGAGTGATACGAGGGGATTGAGACACCGCGGGAGAGAGTTACAAGAGGATTGAGACACCGGGGTAGAGAGATACGGGGGGATTGAGACACAGGGAGAGAGATACGAGGGGATTGAGACATCGGGGGGAGAGATAGGAGGGGATTGAGACACAGAGGGAGAGATACGAGGGGATTGAGACACGGGGAAGAGAGATATGACAGGATTGAGACACGAAGGGGAGAGATACGAGGGGAGTGAGACACAGGGAGAGAGATACGAGGGGATTAGGACTCAGGGAGAGAGATACGAGGGGATTAGGACTCAGGGAGAGAGATATGAGGGGATTGAGACACCAGGGAAGAGAGATACGAGGGGATTGAGACACCGAGGGAGAGATACGAGGGGATTGAGACACGGGGTGAGAGATACGAGGGGATTGAGACACCGAGGGAGAGATATGAGGGGATTGAGACACCGAGGGAGAGATACGAGGGGATTGAGACACAGGGGGAGAGATACGAGGGGATTGAGACACAGGGGGGAGAGCGATACAAGGGGATTGAGACACTGGGGAGAGAGATACGAGCAGATTGAGACACCAGGGGGTGAGATACGAGGGGATTGAGACACGGGGGGAGAGATACGAGGGGATTGAGACACCGAGGGAGAGAGATACGAGGGTATGGAGACACCGAGGGAGAGATAGGAGGGGATTGAGGCACAGGGAGAGAGATACCAGCAGAGAGAGACACTGGGGGAGAGATACGAGGGGATTAAGACGCAGGGGGAGAGATACGAGCAGATTGAGATACGGGGGAGAGATACAATGGGATTGAGACATGGGGGGAGAGATACGAGAGGATTGAGACACGGGCGTGGGGGCGAGATACGAGGGGATTGAGACACGAGGGGAGAGATACGAGGGGATTGAGACACGGGGGGAGAGATACGAGGGGATTGAGACACGGGCGTGGGGGTGAGATACGAGGGGATTGAGACGCGAGGGGAGAGATACGAGGGGATTGAGACACCGGGGGGGCGAGACACGAGGGGATTGAGACACGAGGGGAGAGATACGAGGGGATTCAGACATCGGGGGGAGAGATACGAGGGGATTTAGACACCGAGGAAGAGATACGAGGGGATTGAGACACCGAGGGAGAGATACGAGGGGATTGAAACACACGGAGAGAGATACGAGGGGATTGAGACACGGGGGGGAGAGATACGAGGGGATTGAGACACCGAGGGAGAAATACGAGTGGATTGAGACACAGGGAGAGAGATACGAGGGGATTTAGACACCGAGGGAGAGATACGAGGGGATTGAGACACGGGGTGAGAGATACGAGGGAATTGAGAAACCGGGGGGAGAGAGATACGAGGGGATAGAGACACCGAGGGAGAGATACGAGGGGATTGAGACACCGAGGGAGAGAGATACGAGGGGATTGAGACACTGGGGGGAGAGAGATACGAGGGGATTGAGACACCGGGGGGAGAGAGATATGAGGGGATTGAGACACCGAGGGAGAGATATGAGGGGATTGAGACACAGGGAGAGAGATACGAGGGGATTGAGACACGGGGTGAGAGATACGAGGGGATTGAGACATGGGTGGGGGTGAGATACGAGGGGATTGAGACACAGGGAGAGAGATACGAGGGGATTGAGACACGGGGGGAGAGATACGAGGGGATTGAGACACCGAGGGGAGAGAGATACAAAGGGATTGAGACACGAGGGGAGAGATACGAGGGGATTTAGACACCAAGGAAGAGATATGAGGGAATTGAGACACCAGGAGAGATACGAGGGGATTGAGACACGGGGGGAGAGATACGAGGGGATTGAGACACCGGGGTAGAGAGATACGAGGGGATTGAGACACGGGGAGAGAGATACGAGGGGATTGAGAAACCGGGGGGAGAGAGATACGAGGGGATTGAGACACTCGGGGGAGAGAGATACGAGGGGATTGAGACACCGAGGGAGAGATATGAGGGGATTGAGACACCGAGGGTGAGATACGAGGGGATTGAGACACGGGGGGAGAGATACGAGGGGATTGAGACACCGAGGGAGAGATATGAGGGGATTGAGACACGGGGGGAGAGATACGAGGGGATTGAGACACGGGCGTGGGGCGAGATACGAGGGGATTGAGACACGAGGGGAGAGATACGAGGGGATTGAGACACGGGGGGAGAGATACGAGGGGATTGAGACACCGGGGTAGAGAGATACGAGGGGATTGAGACACAGGGAGAGAGATACGAGGGGATTGAGACATGGGTGGGGGTGAGATACGAGGGGATTGAGACACAGTGGGGAGAGATACGAGGGGATTGAGACACGGGGGGGAGAGATACGTGGGGATTGAGACACCGAGGGGAGAGAGATACGAGGGGATTGAGACACCGGGAGAGAGATAAGAGGGGATTGAGACACCGGGGGGAGAGAGATACGAGGGGATTGAGACACGGGCGGGGGGGCGAGATACGAGGGGATTGAGACACGGGGTAAGAGATACCAGCAGACAGAGACACTGGGGGAGAGATACGAGGGGATTAAGACGCAGGGGGAGAGATACGAGGGGATTGAGACACAGGGAGAGAGATACGAGCAGATTGAGACACTGGGGAGAGATACAATGGGATTGAGACATGGGGGGAGAGATTCGAGGGGATTGAGACGGGGGGGAGAGATACGAGGGGATTGAGACACAGGGGGAGAGATACGAGCAGATTGAGATACGGGGGAGAGATACAATGGGATTGAGACATGGGGGGATAGATTCGAGGGGATTGAGACGGGGGGGAGAGATTCGAGGGGATTGAGACGGGGGGGAGAGATACGAGAGGATTGAGACACCGAGGGAGAGATACGAGGGGATTGAGACACGGGGGGAGAGATACGAGGGGATTGAGACACGGGGGGCGAGATACGAGGGGATTGAGACAGGAGGGGAGAGATACGAGGGGATTGAGACACTGGGGGGAGAGAGATAAGAGGGGATTGAGACACCGAGGGAGAGATACGAGGGGATTGAGACACCGGGGGGCGAAATACGAGGGGATTGAGACACGGGGTGTGAGATACGAGGGGATTGAGACACTGGGGGAGAGATACGAGGGGATTGAGACACAGGGAGAGAGATACGAGGGGATTGAGACACAGGGAGAGAGATACGAGGGGATTGAGACACCGAGGGAGAGAGAGACAAGGGGATTGAGGCACAGGGAGAGAGATACCAGCAGAGAGAGACACTGGGGGAGAGATACGAGGGGATTAAGACGCAGGGGGAGAGATACAAGCAGATTGAGACACTGGGGAGAGATACAATGGGATTGAGACATGGGGGGGAGAGATACGAGGGGATTGAGACACCGGGGGCAGAGAGATACGAGGGGATTGAGACACCGGGAGAGAGATAATAGGGGTTTGAGACACCGGGGGGAGAGATACGAGGGGATTGAGACACCGGGGTAGAGAGATACGAGGGGATTGAGACACGGGGAGAGAGATACGAGGAGATTGAGACACGGGGAGAGAGATACGAGGGGATTGAGAAACCGGGGGGAGAGAGATACGAGGGGATAGAGACACAGGGAGAGAGATACGAGGGGATTGAGACATGGGGTGAGAGATACGAGGGGATTGAGACACTCGGGGGAGAGGGATACGAGGGGATTGAGACACCGGGGGGAGAGAGATAAGAGGGGATTGAGACACCGAGGGAGAGATACGAGGGGATTGAGACACGAGGGGAGAGATACGAGGGGATTGAGACACGGGGGGAGAGATACGAGGGGATTAAGACGCAGGGGGAGCGATACGAGGGGATTGAGACACAGGGAGAGAGATACAAGCAGATTGAGATACGGGGGAGAGATACGAGAGGATTGAGACACGAGGGGAGAGATACGAGGGGATTGAGACACGGTGGGAGAGATACGAGGGGATTGAGACACGGGCGTGGGGGCGAGATACGAGGGGATTGAGACACGAGGGGAGAGATACGAGGGGATTGAGACACGGGGGGAGAGATACGAGGGGATTGAGACACCGGGGTAGAGAGATACGAGGGGATTGAGACACAGGGAGAGAGATACGAGGGGATTGAGACATGGGTGGGGGTGAGATACGAGGGGATTGAGACACAGTGGGGAGAGATACGAGGGGATTGAGACACGGGGGGGAGAGATACGTGGGGATTGAGACACCGAGGGGAGAGAGATACGAGGGGATTGAGACACCGGGAGAGAGATAAGAGGGGATTGAGACACCGGGGGGAGAGAGATACGAGGGGATTGAGACACGGGCGGGGGGGCGAGATACGAGGGGATTGAGACACGGGGTAAGAGATACCAGCAGACAGAGACACTGGGGGAGAGATACGAGGGGATTAAGACGCAGGGGGAGAGATACGAGGGGATTGAGACACAGGGAGAGAGATACGAGCAGATTGAGACACTGGGGAGAGATACAATGGGATTGAGACATGGGGGGAGAGATTCGAGGGGATTGAGACGGGGGGGGGAGAGATACGAGGGGATTGAGACACAGGGGGAGAGATACGAGGGGATTGAGACACAGGGAGAGAGATACGTGGGGATTGAGACACTGGGTGAGAGATACGAGGGGATTGATACACGGGGGGAGAGATACGAGGGGATTGAGACACCAAGGGAGAGATACGAGGGGATTGAGACACAGGGAGAGAGATACGTGGGGATTGAGACACGGGGGGAGAGATACGAGGGGATTGAGACACCAAGGGAGAGATACGAGGGGATTGAGACACAGGGAGAGAGATACGAGGGGATTGAGACACTGGAGGGAGAGAGATACGAGGGGATTGAGACACCAAGGGAGAGATACGAGGGGATTGAGACACAGGGAGAGAGATACGTGGGGATTGAGACACTGGGGAGAGATATGAGGGGATTGAGACACGGGGGGAGAGATACGAGGGGATTGAGACACCAAGGGAGAGATACGAGGGGATTGAGACACAGGGAGAGAGATACGAGGGGATTGAGACACTGGAGGGAGAGAGATACGAGGGGATTGAGACACCAAGGGAGAGATACGAGGGGATTGAGACACAGGGAGAGAGATACGTGGGGATTGAGACACTGGGGAGAGATACGAGGGGATTGAGACACGGGGGGAGAGATACGAGGGGATTGAGACACCGGGGTAGAGAGATACGAGGGGATTGAGACACAGGGAGAGAGATACGAGGGGATTGAGACACCGCGGGGAGAGAGATACGAGGGGATTGAGACACGGGGTGAGAGATACGAGGGGATTGAGACACCGGGGGGAGAGAGATACCAGCAGAGAGAGACACTGGGGGAGAGATACAAGGGGATTAAGACGCAGGGGGAGAGATACGAGGGGATTGAGACACAGGGAGTGAGATGCGAGCAGATTGAGACACTGGGGAGAGATACAATGGGATTGAGACATGGGTGGGGGTGAGATACGAGGGGATTGAGACACAGTGGGGAGAGATATGAGAGGATTGAGACACAGGGGAAGAGAGATATGACAGGATTGAGACACTGGGGGAGAGATACGAGGGGATTGAGACACTGAGGGAGAAATACTAGGGGATTAAGACACAGGGAGAGAGATACGAGGAGATTGAGACACTGGGGAAGAGAGATACGAGGGGATTGGGACACTGAGGGAGAGATACGAGGGGATTGAGACACAGGGAGAGAGATACGAGGGGATTGAGACGCTGAGGGAGAGATACGAGGGGATTGAGACACTGGGGAAGAGAGATACGAGGGGATAGAGACACCAAGGGAGAGATACGAGGGGATTGAGACACCGGGGTAGAGAGATACGAAGGGATTGAGACACAGGGAGTGAGATACGAGGGGATTGAGACACCAGGGAGAGATACGAGGGGATTGAGACACCGAGGGAGAGCTACGAGGGGATTGAGACACCGGGGTAGAGAGATATGAGGGGATTGAGACACTGGGGGAGAGATACGAGGGGATTGAGACACCAGGGAGAGATACGAGGGGATTTAGACACAGAGGGAGAGATACGAGGGGATTGAGACACCAGGGGAGAGATATGAGAGGATTGAGACACAGGGGAAGAGAGATATGACAGGATTGAGACACTGGGGGAGAGATACGAGGGGATTGAGACACCGAGGGAGAAACACTAGGGGATTGAGACACAGGGAGAGAGACACGAGGAGATTGAGACACTGGGGAAGAGAGATACGAGGGGATAGAGACACCAAGGGAGAGATACGAGGGGATTGAGACACCGGGGTAGAGAGATACGAGGGGATTGAGACACCAGGGAGAGATACGAGGGGATTGAGACATGGGTGGGGTTGAGATACGAGGGGATTGAGACACGGGGGGAGAGATACGAGGGGATTGAGACACCGAGGGGAGAGAGATACGAGGGGATTGAGACACGAGGGGAGAGATACGAGGGGATTGAGACATCGGGGGGAGAGATACGAGGGGATTTAGACACCAAGGAAGAGATATGAGGGAATTGAGACACCAGGGGAGAGATACGAGGGGATTGAGACACGGGGGGAGAGATACGAGGGGATTGAGACACCGGGGTAGAGAGATACGAGGGGATTGAGACACGGGGAGAGAGATACGAGGGGATTGAGAAACCGGGGGGAGAGAGATACGAGGGGATTGAGACACGGGGGGAGAGATACGAGGGGATTGAGACACGGGCGTGGGGCGAGATACGAGGGGATTGAGACACGAGGGGAGAGATACGAGGGGATTGAGACACGGGGGGAGAGATACGAGGGGATTGAGACACCGGGGTAGAGAGATACGAGGGGATTGAGACACAGGGAGAGAGATACGAGGGGATTGAGACATGGGTGGGGGTGAGATACGAGGGGATTGAGACACAGTGGGGAGAGATACGAGGGGATTGAGACACGGGGGGGAGAGATACGTGGGGATTGAGACACTGGGTGAGAGATACGAGGGGATTGAGACACGGGGGGAGAGATACGAGGGGATTGAGACACCAAGGGAGAGATACGAGGGGATTGAGACACAGTGAGAGAGATACGTGGGGATTGAGACACGGGGGGAGAGATACGAGGGGATTGAGACACCAAGGGAGAGATACGAGGGGATTGAGACACAGGGAGAGAGATACGAGGGGATTGAGACACTGGAGGGAGAGAGATACGAGGGGATTGAGACACCAAGGGAGAGATACGAGGGGATTGAGACACAGGGAGAGAGATACGTGGGGATTGAGACACTGGGGAGAGATATGAGGGGATTGAGACACGGGGGGAGAGATACGAGGGGATTGAGACACCAAGGGAGAGATACGAGGGGATTGAGACACAGGGAGAGAGATACGAGGGGATTGAGACACTGGAGGGAGAGAGATACGAGGGGATTGAGACACCAAGGGAGAGATACGAGGGGATTGAGACACAGGGAGAGAGATACGTGGGGATTGAGACACTGGGGAGAGATACGAGGGGATTGAGACACGGGGGGAGAGATACGAGGGGATTGAGACACCGGGGTAGAGAGATACGAGGGGATTGAGACACAGGGAGAGAGATACGAGGGGATTGAGACACCGCGGGGAGAGAGATACGAGGGGATTGAGACACGGGGTGAGAGATACGAGGGGATTGAGACACCGGGGGGAGAGAGATACCAGCAGAGAGAGACACTGGGGGAGAGATACAAGGGGATTAAGACGCAGGGGGAGAGATACGAGGGGATTGAGACACAGGGAGTGAGATGCGAGCAGATTGAGACACTGGGGAGAGATACAATGGGATTGAGACATGGGTGGGGGTGAGATACGAGGGGATTGAGACACAGTGGGGAGAGATATGAGAGGATTGAGACACGGGGAAGAGAGATATGACAGGATTGAGACACTGGGGGAGAGATACGAGGGGATTGAGACACTGAGGGAGAAATACTAGGGGATTAAGACACAGGGAGAGAGATACGAGGAGATTGAGACACTGGGGAAGAGAGATACGAGGGGATTGGGACACTGAGGGAGAGATACGAGGGGATTGAGACACAGGGAGAGAGATACGAGGGGATTGAGACGCTGAGGGAGAGATACGAGGGGATTGAGACACTGGGGAAGAGAGATACGAGGGGATAGAGACACCAAGGGAGAGATACGAGGGGATTGAGACACCGGGGTAGAGAGATACGAAGGGATTGAGACACAGGGAGTGAGATACGAGGGGATTGAGACACCAGGGAGAGATACGAGGGGATTGAGACACCGAGGGAGAGCTACGAGGGGATTGAGACACCGGGGTAGAGAGATATGAGGGGATTGAGACACTGGGGGAGAGATACGAGGGGATTGAGACACCAGGGAGAGATACGAGGGGATTTAGACACAGAGGGAGAGATACGAGGGGATTGAGACACCAGGGGAGAGATATGAGAGGATTGAGACACAGGGGAAGAGAGATATGACAGGATTGAGACACTGGGGGAGAGATACGAGGGGATTGAGACACCGAGGGAGAAACACTAGGGGATTGAGACACAGGGAGAGAGACACGAGGAGATTGAGACACTGGGGAAGAGAGATACGAGGGGATAGAGACACCAAGGGAGAGATACGAGGGGATTGAGACACCGGGGTAGAGAGATACGAGGGGATTGAGACACAGGGAGTGAGATACGAGGGGATTGAGACACCAGGGAGAGATACGAGGGGATTGAGACATGGGTGGGGTTGAGATACGAGGGGATTGAGACACGGGGGGAGAGATACGAGGGGATTGAGACACCGAGGGGAGAGAGATACGAGGGGATTGAGACACGAGGGGAGAGATACGAGGGGATTGAGACATCGGGGGGAGAGATACGAGGGGATTTAGACACCAAGGAAGAGATATGAGGGAATTGAGACACCAGGGGAGAGATACGAGGGGATTGAGACACCGGGGGGAGAGATACGAGGGGATTGAGACACGGGGGGAGAGATACGAGGGGATTGAGACACGGGCGTGGGGCGAGATACGAGGGGATTGAGACACGAGGGGAGAGATACGAGGGGATTGAGACACGGGGGGAGAGATACGAGGGGATTGAGACACCGGGGTAGAGAGATACGAGGGGATTGAGACACAGGGAGAGAGATACGAGGGGATTGAGACATGGGTGGGGGTGAGATACGAGGGGATTGAGACACAGTGGGGAGAGATACGAGGGGATTGAGACACGGGGGGGAGAGATACGTGGGGATTGAGACACCGAGGGGAGAGAGATACGAGGGGATTGAGACACCGGGAGAGAGATAAGAGGGGATTGAGACACCGGGGGGAGAGAGATACGAGGGGATTGAGACACGGGCGGGGGGGCGAGATACGAGGGGATTGAGACACGGGGTAAGAGATACCAGCAGACAGAGACACTGGGGGAGAGATACGAGGGGATTAAGACGCAGGGGGAGAGATACGAGGGGATTGAGACACAGGGAGAGAGATACGAGCAGATTGAGACACTGGGGAGAGATACAATGGGATTGAGACATGGGGGGAGAGATTCGAGGGGATTGAGACGGGGGGGAGAGATACGAGGGGATTGAGACACAGGGGGAGAGATACGTGCAGATTGAGATACGGGGGAGAGATACAATGGGATTGAGACATGGGGGGAGAGATTCGAGGGGATTGAGACGGGGGGGAGAGATACGAGAGGATTGAGACACCGAGGGAGAGATACGAGGGGATTGAGACACGGGGGGAGAGATACGAGGGGATTGAGACACGGGGGGTGAGATACGAGGGGATTGAGACAGGAGGGGAGAGATACGAGGGGATTGAGACACTGGGGGGAGAGAGATAAGAGGGGATTGAGACACCGAGGGAGAGATACGAGGGGATTGAGACACCGGGGGGCGAAATACGAGGGGATTGAGACACGGGGTGAGAGATACGAGGGGATTGAGACACCGGGGGGAGAGAGATACGAGGGGATTGAGACACTGGGGGAGAGATACGAGGGGATTGAGACACGGGGTGAGAGATACGAGGGGATTGAGACACCGGGGGGAGAGAGATACGAGGGGATTGAGACACGGGGTGAGAGATACGAGGGGTTTGAGACACCGGGGGGAGAGATACGAGGGGATTGAGACACTGGGGGAGAGATACGAGGGGATTGAGACACAGGGAGAGAGATACGAGGGGATTGAGACACTGGGAGAGAGATACGAGGGGATTGAGACACCGAGGGAGAGAGAGACAAGGGGATTGAGGCACAGGGAGAGAGATACCAGCAGAGAGAGACACTGGGGGAGAGATACGAGGGGATTAAGACGCAGGGGGAGAGATACAAGCAGATTGAGACACTGGGGAGAGATACAATGGGATTGAGACATGGGGGGGAGAGATACGAGGGGATTGAGACACCGGGGGAAGAGAGATACGAGGGGATTGAGACACCGGGAGAGAGATAAGAGGGGTTTGAGACACCGGGGGGAGAGATACGAGGGGAGTGAGACACCGGGGTAGAGAGATACGAGGGGATTGAGACACGGGGAGAGAGATACGAGGAGATTGAGACACAGGGAGAGAGATACGAGGGGATTGAGAAACCGGGGGGAGAGAGATACGAGGGGATAGAGACACAGGGAGAGAGATACGAGGGGAGTGAGACACGGGGTGAGAGATACGAGGGGATTGAGACACTCGGGGGAGAGGGATACGAGGGGATTGAGACACCGGGGGGAGAGAGATAAGAGGGGATTGAGACACCGAGGGAGAGATACGAGGGGATTGAGACACGAGGGGAGAGATACGAGGGGATTGAGACACGGGGGGAGAGATACGAGGGGATTAAGACGCAGGGGGAGTGATACGAGGGGATTGAGACACAGGGAGAGAGATACAAGCAGATTGAGATACGGGGGAGAGATACGAGAGGATTGAGACACGAGGGGAGAGATACGAGGGGATTGAGACACGGGGGGAGAGATACGAGGGGATTGAGACACGGGCGTGGGGGCGAGATACGAGGGGATTGAGACACTGGAGGGAGAGAGATAAGAGGGGATTGAGACACCAAGGGAGAGATACGAGGGGATTGAGACACAGGGAGAGAGATACGTGGGGATTGAGACACTGGGTGAGAGATACGAGGGGATTGAGACACGGGGGGAGAGATACGAGGGGATTGAGACACCAAGGGAGAGATACGAGGGGATTGAGACACAGGGAGAGAGATACGTGGGGATTGAGACACGGGGGGAGAGATACGAGGGGATTGAGACACCAAGGGAGAGATACGAGGGGATTGAGACACAGGGAGAGAGATACGAGGGGATTGAGACACTGGAGGGAGAGAGATACGAGGGGATTGAGACACCAAGGGAGAGATACGAGGGGATTGAGACACAGGGAGAGAGATACGTGGGGATTGAGACACTGGGGAGAGATACGAGGGGATTGAGACACGGGGGGAGAGATACGAGGGGATTGAGACACCGGGGTAGAGAGATACGAGGGGATTGAGACACAGGGAGAGAGATACGAGGGGATTGAGACACCGCGGGGAGAGAGATACGAGGGGATTGAGACACGGGGTGAGAGATACGAGGGGATTGAGACACCGGGGGGAGAGAGATACCAGCAGAGAGAGACACTGGGGGAGAGATACAAGGGGATTAAGACGCAGGGGGAGAGATACGAGGGGATTGAGACACAGGGAGTGAGATGCGAGCAGATTGAGACACTGGGGAGAGATACAATGGGATTGAGACAGGGGTGGGGGTGAGATACGAGGGGATTGAGACACAGTGGGGAGAGATATGAGAGGATTGAGACACAGGGGAAGAGAGATATGACAGGATTGAGACACTGGGGGAGAGATACGAGGGGATTGAGACACTGAGGGAGAAATACTAGGGGATTAAGACACAGGGAGAGAGATACGAGGAGATTGAGACACTGGGGAAGAGAGATACGAGGGGATTGGGACACTGAGGGAGAGATACGAGGGGATTGAGACACAGGGAGAGAGATAGGAGGGGATTGAGACACCGAGGGAGAGATACGAGGGGATTGAGACACAGGGAGAGAGATACGAGGGGATTGAGACACCACGGGGTGAGATTTACAAGAGGATTGAGACACCGAGGGAGAGATACGAGGGGATTGAGACACGGGGGAGGAGAGATATGAGAGGATTGAGACACAGGGAGAAAGATACGAGGGGATTGAGACACCAGGGAGAGATACGAGGGGATTTAGACACAGAGGGAGAGATACGAGGGGATTGAGACACCAGGGGAGAGATATGAGAGGATTGAGACACAGGGGAAGAGAGATATGACAGGATTGAGACACTGGGGGAGAGATACGAGGAGATTGAGACACTGGGGAAGAGAGATACGAGGGGATAGAGACACCAAGGGAGAGATACGAGGGGATTGAGACACCGGGGTAGAGAGATAGGAGGGGATTGAGACACAGGGAGTGAGATACGAGGGGATTGAGACACCAGGGAGAGATACGAGGGGATTGAGACACCGAGGGAGAGATACGAGGGGATTGAGACACGGGGAGCGAGAGATACGACGGGATTGAGACACGGGGTGAGAGATACGAGGGGATTGAGACACCGAGGGAGAGATACTAGGGGATTGAGACACCGAGGGGAGAGAGATATGAGGGGATTGAGACACCAGGCAGTGATACGATGGGTTTGAGACACCGAGGGAGAAATACTACGGGATTGAGACACAGGGAGAGAGATACGAGGGGATTGAGACACCAGGGAGAGATACGAGGGGATTGAGACACCGGGGAGAGATATGAGGGGATTGAGACACCAGGGGAGAGATATGAGAGGATTGAGACAGAGGGAAAGAGAGATATGACAGGATTGAGACACTGGGGGAGAGATTCGAGGGGATTGAGACACCGAGGGAGAAATACTAGGGGATTGAGACACAGGGAGAGAGATACGAGGGGATTGAGACACTGGGGAAGAGAGATACGAGGGGATAGAGACACCGAGGGAGAGATACGAGGGGAATGAGACACGGGGTGAGAGATACAAGGGGATTGAGACACCGCGGGGAGAGAGTTACCAGAGGATTGAGACACCGAGGGAGAGATACGAGGGGATTGAGACACAGGGGAAGAGATATACGAGGGGATTGAGACACAGGGAGAGAGATACGAGGGGATTGAGACACGGGGGGGAGAGATACGAGGGGATTGAGACACAGGGAGAGAGATACGAGGGGATTGAGACACCGAGGGAGCGATACGAGGTGATTGAGACACAGGGAGAGAGATACCAGCAGACAGAGACACTGGGGAAGAGATACGAGGGGATTAAGACGCAGGGGGAGAGATACGAGGGGATTGAGACACAGGGACAGAGATACGAGGGGATTGAGACACCAAGGGATAGATACGAGGGGATTGAGACACAGGGGAAGAGAGATACGAGGGGATTGAGACACAGGGAGAGAGATACGAGGGGATTGAGACACGGGGGGGAGAGATACGAGGGGATTGAGACACAGGGAGAGAGATACGAGGGGATTGAGACACCGAGGGAGCGATACGAGGTGATTGAGACACAGGGAGAGAGATACCAGCAGACAGAGACACTGGGGAAGAGATACGAGGGGATTGAGACACAGGGACAGAGATACGAGGGGATTGAGACACCAAGGGAGAGATATGAGGGGATTGAGACACAGGGAGAGAGATACGAGGGGACTGAGACACCGAGGGAGAGAGATATGACAGGATTGAGACACGGTGGGAGAGATACGAGGGGATTGAGACTCGGGGGAAGAGAGATATGAGAGGATTGAGTCACCAGGGAAGAGAGATACGAGGGGACTGAGACACCGAGGGAGAGAGATATGACAGGATTGAGACACGGGGGGAGAGATACGAGGAGATTGAGACACAGGGAGAGAGATACGAGGAGATTCAGATACAGGGAGAGAGATACGAGGGGATTGAGACACCAAGGGAGAGATACGAGGAGATTGAGACACGGGGTGAGAGATATGAGGGGATTGAGACACCGGGGGGAGAGAGATACGAGGGGATTGAGACACTGAGGGAGAGATACGAGGGGATTGAGACACGGGGTGAGAGATACGAGGGGATTGAGACACCGGGGGGAGAGAGATACGAGGGGATTGAGATACCGGGGGGAGAGAGATATGAGGGGATTGAGACACCGAGGGAGAGATACGAGGGGATTGAGACACGGGGTGAGAGATACGAGGGGATTGAGACACCGAGGGAGAGATACGAGGGGATTGAGACACGGGGTGAGAGATACGAGGGGATTGAGACACCGAGGGAGAGATATGAGGGGATTGAGACACCGAGGGAGAGATACGAGGGGATTGAGACACCGGGGGAAGAGATACGAGGGGATTGAGACACGGAGGGAGAGATACGAGGGGATTGAGACACGGGGTAAGAGATACGAGGGGATTGAGACACCGAGGGAGAGATACGAGGGGATTCAGACACGGGGAGAGAGATACCAGCAGAGAGAGACACTGGGGCAGAGATACGAGGGGATTTAGACACCAGGGAGAGATACGAGGGGATTGAGACACAGGGAGAGAGAAACGAGGGGATTTAGACACCAGGGAGAGATACGAGGGGATTGGGACACAGGGAGAGAGAAACGAGGGGATTTAGACACCAGGGAGAGATACGAGGGGATTGAGACACAGGGAGAGAGATACAAGGAGATTGAGACACAGGGAGAGAGATACGAGGGGATTGAGACACCAGGGAGAGATACGAGGGGATTCAGATACAGGGAGAGAGAAACGAGGGGATTGAGACAGTGGGGGAGAGATACGAGGAGATTGAGACACTGAGGGAGAGATACGAGGAGATTGAGACACAGGGAGAGAGATACGAGGGGATTGAGACACCGGGGGGAGAGAGATATGAGGGGATTGAGACACAGGGAGAGAGATACGAGGGGATTGAGACACCGAGGGGAGAGAGATACGAGGGGATTGAGACACCGAGGGAGAGATACGAGGGGTTTGAGTCACGGGGTGAGAGATACGAGGGGATTGAGACACCGGGGGGAGAGAAACGAGGGGATTGAGACACCGAGGGAGAGATACGAGGGGATTGATACACAGGGAGAGAGATACCAGCAGACAGAGACACTGGGGGAGAGATACGAGGGGATTAAGACGCAGGGGGAGAGATACGAGGGGATTGAGACACAGGGAGAAAGATACGAGCAGATTGAGATACGGGGGAGAGATACAATGGGATTGAGACATGGGGGGGGCGAGATACGAGGGGATTGAGAACGGGGGTAGAGATTTGAGGGGATTGAGACACCGAGGGAGAGAGATATGACAGGATTGAGACACAGTGGGGAGAGATACGAGGAGATTGAGACACAGGGAGAGAGAAACGAGGGGATTTAGACACCAGGGAGAGATACGAGGGGATTGAGACACAGGGAGAGAGATACAAGGAGATTGAGACACCGAGGGAGAGATAGGAGGGGATTGAGACACAGGGAGAGAGATACAACGGGATTAAGGCACCGGGGGAGAGAGATACGAGGGGATTGAGACACCGAGGGAGAGATAGGAGGGGATTGAGACACAGGGAGAGAGATACCTGCAGATAGAGACACTGGGGGAGAGATATAAGGGGATTAAGACGCAGGGGGAGAGATACGAGGGGATTGAGACACTGGGAGAGAGATACCTGCAGATAGAGACACTGGGAGAGAGATACAAGGGGATTAAGACGCAGGGGGAGAGATACGAGGGGATTGAGACACTGGGGAGAGATACAATGGGATTGAGACATGGGGGGGTGAGATACGAGGGGATTGAGACACAGGGGGGAGAGATACGATAAGATTGAGACACAGGGAGAGAGATACGAGGGGATTGAGACACGGGGAGAGATACAAAGGGATTGAGACACCAGGGGGGCGAGATACGAGGGAATTCAGACGGAGGGGGAGTGGTACAAGGGGATTGAGACACTGCGGGACAGATAGAAGGAGATTGAGACACAGAGGGAGAGATACGAGGGGATTGAGACACCGAGGGAGAGATACGAGGCGATTGAGACACCGGGGGAGAGATACGAGGGGATTGAGACACCGGGGTAGAGAGATACGAGGGGATTGGGACACTGAGGGAGAGATACGAGGGGATTGAGGCACGGGGTGAGAGATATGAGGGAATTCAGACGGAGGGGGAGTGGTACGAGGGGATTGACACGGCGGGGGGGAGGTGGGAGAGGTACAAGGGGATTGAGACACTGGGGGACAGATAGAAGGGGATTGAGACACAGAGGGAGAGATACGAGGGGATTGAGACACCAGGGGAGAGAGATACGAGGGGATTGAGACACAGTGGGAGAGATACGAGGGGATTGAGACACCGAGGGAGAGATACGAGGGGATTGAGACACTGGGGGAGAGAGATACGAAGGGATTGAGACACGGGGGGGGCGAGATGCGAGGGGATTGAGACACGGGGGGAGAGATACGAGGGGATTGAGACACCGGGGGAGAGATAGGAGGGGATTGAGACATGGGGGGAGACACGGGGGGAGAGATACGAGGGGGTTGACACACCAGGGGAGAGATACGAGGGGATTGAGACACAGGGGGAGAGATTCGAGGGGATTGAGACACGGTGGGAGAGATACGAGGGGATTGAGACACAGGGGGAGAGATACGAGGCGATTGAGACACAGTGGGAGAGATACGAGGGGATTGAGACACGGGGGGGGGGGGGGTGGGGGGGGGCGAGATGCGAGGGGATTGAGACACCGGGGGAGAGATACGAGGGGATTGAGACACCAGGGGAGAGATCTGAGGGGATTGAGACACCGGGGTAGAGAGATATGAGGGCATTGAGACACGGGGAGCGAGAGTTACGATGGGATTGAGACACTGGGGGAGAGATACGAGGGGACTGAGACACCGAGGGAGAAATACGAGGGGATTGAGACACAGAGAGAGAGATACGAGGGGATTGAGACACCAGGGAGAGATACGAGGGGATTGAGACACAGGGAGAGAGCTACGAGGAGATTCAGACACTGGGGAAGAGAGATACGAGGGGATTGAGACACGGGGTGAGAGATACGAGGGGATTGAGATACCGCTGGGAGAGAGTTACGACGGGATTGAGACACCAGGGAGAGATACGAGGGGATTGAGACACAGGGAGAGAGATACGATGAGACTGAGACACTGGGGAAGAGAGATACGAGGGGATTGAGACACAGGGAGAGTGACACAATGGGATTAAGGCACCGGGGGAGAGAGATACGAGGGGATTGAGACACCGGGGGGAGAGAGATACGAGGGGATTGAGACACCGAGGGAGAGATACGAGGAGATTGAGACACAGGGAGAGAGATACGAGGAGATTGAGACACAGGGAGAGAGATACGAGGGGATTGAGACACAGGGTGAGAGATACGAGGGGATTGAGACACAGGGGGGAGAGATACGAGGGGATTGAGACACGGGGTGAGAGATACGAGGGGATTGAGACACAGGGAGAGAGATACGAGGGGATTGAGATACAGGGAGAGATACAATGGGAACGAGACATGGGGGGTGGTGAGATACGAGGGGATTTAGACACCAGGGGGGCGAGATACGAGGGAATTCAGATGGAGGGGGAGTGGTACGAGGGGATTGACACGGCGGGGGGGAGGTGGGAGAGGTACAAGGGGATTGAGACACTGGGGGACAGATAGAAGGGGATTGAGACACAGAGGGAGAGATACGAGGGGATTGAGACACAGTGGGAGAGATACGAGGGGATTGAGACACAGTGGGAGAGATACGAGGGGATTGAGACACAGTGGGAGAGATACGAGGGGATTGAGACACGGTGGGGGGCGAGATGCGAGGGGATTGAGACACGGAGGGAGAGATACGATGGGATTGAGACAC
The DNA here is from genome assembly GCF_047496795.1 of Chiloscyllium punctatum. Classification (NCBI taxonomy): domain Eukaryota; kingdom Metazoa; phylum Chordata; class Chondrichthyes; order Orectolobiformes; family Hemiscylliidae; genus Chiloscyllium; species Chiloscyllium punctatum. The sequence continues at coordinate 4,862,079 of NC_092759.1, forward strand.
CGGGGTAGAGAGATACAAGGGGATTGAGACACAGGGGGAGAGATATGTGGGCATTGAGACACGGGGAGCGAGAGATACGACGGGATTGAGACACGGGGGAGAGATACAATGGGATTGAGACACCGAGGGAGAGATACGAGGGGATTGAGACACGGGGGGGGGGCGAGATACGAGGGGATTGAGACACCGGGGGGAGAGAGATACGAGGGGATTGAGACACCAGGGAGAGATACGAGGGGATTGAGTCACAGGGAGAGAGATACGAGGAGATTGAGACACCGGGGGGAGAGAGATACGAGGGGATTGAGACACCGAGGGAGAGATACGAGGGGATTGAGACCCTGGGGAGAGATTTGAGGGGATTGAGACACAGTGGGAGAGATACGAGGAGATTGAAACACAGGGAGAGAGATACGAGGTGGGTGAGACACGGGGGGAGAGATACGAGGGGATTGAGACACGGAGGAAGAGAGATATGAGAGGATTGAGACACCAGGGAGAGATACGAAGGGATTGAGACACAGGGAGACAGATACCAGCAGACAGAAACGCTTGGGGAGAGATGCAAGGGGATTAGGATGCAGGGGGAGAGATACGAGGGATTGAGACACAGGAAGAGAGATACGAGGTGATTGAGACACGGGGAGGGGCGAGATACGAGGGGATTGAGACACCGGGGGGAGAGAGATACGAGGGGATTGAGACACCGGGGGGAGAGAGATACGAGGGGATTGAGACACCGAGGGAGAGATACGAGGGGATTGAGACACAGGGGAGAGATACGAGGGGATTGAGACACCGGGGTAGAGAGATACGAGGGGATTGAGACACAGGGTGAGAGATACGAGGGCATTGAGACACGGGGAGCGAGAGATACGACGGGATTGAGACACTGGGGGAGAGATACGAGGGGTTTGAGACACCGAGGGAGAGATACGAGGGGATTGAGACACAGGGGAAGAGAGATATGAGAGGATTGAGACACGGAGGGAGAGATACGAGGGGATTGAGACACAGGAGAAGAGAGATATGACAGGATTGAGACACGGTGGGGGAGAGAGATACGAGAGGATTGAGACACGGGGGGAGAGAGATATGACAGGATTGAGACACGGGGGGGAGAGATACGAGGGGATTGAGACACAGGGAGAGAGATACGAGGGGATTGAGACACAGGGAGAGAGACACGAGGGGATTCAGATACAGGGAGAGAGATACAAGGGGATTGAGACACCAGGGGAGAGAGATATGAGCGGATTGAGACACGGGGGGGGCGAGATGCGAGGGGATTGAGACACGGGGGGAGAGATACGAGGCGATTGAGACACCAGGGGAGAGATCTGAGGGGATTGAGACACCGGGGGAGAGATACGAGGGGATTGAGACACCGGGGTAGAGAGTTACAAGGGGATTGAGACACAGGGGGAGAGATATGAGGGCATTGAGACACGGGGAGCGAGAGTTACGATGGGATTGAGACACTGGGGGAGAGATACGAGGGGACTGAGACACCGAGGGAGAAATATGAGGGGATTGAGACACAGGGAGAGAGATACGAGGGGATTGAGACACGGGGAGAGAGCTACGAGGAGATTGAGACACTGGGGAAGAGAGATACGAGGGGATTGAGACACAGGGTGAGAGATACGAGGGGATTGAGATACCGCTGGGAGAGAGTTACGACGGGATTGAGACACCAGGGAGAGATACGAGGGGATTGAGACACCGAGGGAGAGATACGAGGGGATTGAGACCCTGGGGAGAGATTCGAGGGGATTGAGACACAGTGGGAGAGATACGAGGAGATTGAAACACAGGGAGAGAGATACGAGGTGGGTGAGACACGGGGGGAGAGATACGAGGGGATTGAGACACGGAGGAAGAGAGATATGAGAGGATTGAGACACCAGGGAGAGATACGAAGGGATTGAGACACAGGGAGACAGATACCAGCAGACAGAAACGCTTGGGGAGAGATACAAGGGGATTAGGATGCAGGGGGAGAGATACGAGGGATTGAGACACAGGAAGAGAGATACGAGGTGATTGAGACACGGGGAGGGGCGAGATACGAGGGGATTGAGACACCGGGGGGAGAGAGATACGAGGGGATTGAGACACCGGGGGGAGAGAGATACGAGGGGATTGAGACACCGAGGGAGAGATACGAGGGGATTGAGACACAGGGGAGAGATACGAGGGGATTGAGACACCGGGGTAGAGAGATACGAGGGGATTGAGACACAGGGTGAGAGATACGAGGGCATTGAGACACGGGGAGCGAGAGATACGACGGGATTGAGACACTGGGGGAGAGATACGAGGGGTTTGAGACACCGAGGGAGAGATACGAGGGGATTGAGACACAGGGGAAGAGAGATATGAGAGGATTGAGACACGGAGGGAGAGATACGAGGGGATTGAGACACAGGGGAAGAGAGATATGACAGGATTGAGACACGGGGGGGGAGAGAGATACGAGAGGATTGAGACACAGGGAGAGAGATACGAGGGGATTGAGACACAGGGAGAGAGACACGAGGGGATTCAGATACAGGGAGAGAGATACAAGGGGATTGAGACACCAGGGGAGAGAGATATGAGCGGATTGAGACACGGGGGGGGCGAGATGCGAGGGGATTGAGACACGGGGGGAGAGATACGAGGCGATTGAGACACCAGGGGAGAGATCTGAGGGGATTGAGACACCGGGGGAGAGATACGAGGGGATTGAGACACCAGGGTAGAGAGTTACAAGGGGATTGAGACACAGGGGGAGAGATATGAGGGCATTGAGACACGGGGAGCGAGAGTTACGATGGGATTGAGACACTGGGGGAGAGATACGAGGGGACTGAGACACCGAGGGAGAAATATGAGGGGATTGAGACACAGGGAGAGAGATACGAGGGGATTGAGACACGGGGAGAGAGCTACGAGGAGATTGAGACACTGGGGAAGAGAGATACGAGGGGATTGAGACACAGGGTGAGAGATACGAGGGGATTGAGATACCGCTGGGAGAGCGTTACGACGGGATTGAGACACCAGGGAGAGATACGAGAGGGATTGAGACACAGGGAGAGAGATACGATGAGATTGAGACACTGGGGAAGAGAGATACAAGGGGATTCAGATACAGGGAGAGAGATACAATGGGATTAAGGCACCGGGGGAGAGAGATACGAGGGGATTGAGACACCGAGGGAGAGATAAGAGGAGATTGAGACACAGGGAGAGAGACACGAGGAGATTGAGACACAGGGAGAGATACAAGGGGATTGAGACACGGGGGGAGAGATACGATGGGATTGACACACCGGGGGAGAGATACGAGGGGATTGAGACACCGGGGGAGAGATACGAGGGGATTGAGACACGGGGGGAGAGATACGAGGGGATTGAGACACGGGGGGAGAGATACGATGGGATTGACACACCGGGGGAGAGATACGAGGGGATTGAGACACGGGGGGAGAGATACGATGGGATTGAGACACGGGGGGGGCGAGATGCGAGGGGATTGAGACACGGTGGGAGAGATACGAGGCGATTGAGACACAGTGGGAGAGATACGAGGGGATTGACACGGCGGGGGGGCGAGATGCGAGGGGATTGAGACACGGTGGGAGAGATACGAGGCGATTGAGACACAGTGGGAGAGATACGAGGGGATTGAGACACGGGGGGGGGGGCGAGATGCGAGGGGATTGAGACACGGTGGGAGAGATACGAGGCGATTGAGACACGGGGGGGGCGAGATGCGAGGGGATTGAGACACGGTGGGAGAGATACGAGGCGATTGAGACACAGTGGGAGAGATACGAGGGGATTGACACGGGGGGGGGGGGCGAGATGCGAGGGGATTGAGACACCAGGGGAGAGATCTGAGGGGATTGAGACACCGGGGGAGAGATACGAGGGGATTGAGACACCAGGGGAGAGAGATATGAGCGGATTGAGACACGGGGGGGGGGGCGAGATGCGAGGGGATTGAGACACGGTGGGAGAGACACGAGGGGATTGAGACACCGGGGGAGAGACATGGGGGGATTGAGACACCGGGGGAGAGAGATACGAGGGGATTGAGACACAGGGCGAGAGATATGAGGGCATTGAGACACGGGGAGCGAGAGATACGACGGGATTGAGACACTGGGGGAGAGGTACGAGGGGATTGAGACACCGAGGGAGAAATACGAGGGGATTGAGACACAGGGAGAGAGATACGAGGGGATTGAGACACAGGGTGAGAGCTACGAGGGGATTGAGACACCGGGGGGAGAGAGATATGAGGGGATTGAGACACCGAGGGAGAGATATGAGGGGATTGAGAAACCAGGGAAGAGAGAAACGAGGGGATTGAGACACCAGGGAGAGATACGAGGAGATTGAGACACAGGGAGAGATACGAGGGGATTGAGACACCGGGGAAGAGAGATACGAGGGGATTGAGCCACCGAGGGAGAGATATGAGGGGATTGAGACACAGGGAGAGATACGAGGGGATTGAGACACTGGGGGGAGAGAGATACGAGGGGATTGAGACACGGGGAGAGAGATACAAGGGGATTGAGACACCGAGGGTGAAATACGAGGGGATTGAGACACAGGGAGAGAGATACGAGGGGATTGAGACACCAGGGGAGAGATCTGAGGGGATTGAGACACCGAGGGAGAGATACGATGGGATTGACACACTGGAGGAGAGATACGAGGGGATTGAGACACGGGGGGAGAGATACAATGGGATTGACACACCGGGGACAGATTCGAGGGGATTGAGACACGGTGGGAGAGATACGAGGCGATTGAGACACAGTGGGAGAGATACGAGGGGATTGAGACACAGGGGGGGCGAGATGCGAGGGGATTGAGACACGGTGGGAGAGATACGAAGCGATTGAGACACAGTGGGAGAGATACGAGGGGATTGACACGGGGGGGGCGAGATGCGAGGGGATTGAGACACGGGGGGAGAGATACGAGGGGATTGAGACACCAGGGGAGAGATCTGAGGGGATTGAGACACCGGGGGAGAGATACGAGGGGATTGAGACACCGGGGTAGAGAGATACAAGGGGATTGAGACACAGGGGGAGAGATATGAGGGCATTGAGACACGGGGAGTGAGAGTTACGATGGGATTGAGACACTGGGGGAGAGATACGAGGGGACTGAGACACCGAGGGAGAAATACGAGGGGATTGAGACACAGGGAGAGAGATACGAGGGGATTGAGACACCAGGGAGAGATATGAGGGGATTGAGACACAGGGAGAGAGCTACGAGGAGATTGAGACACTGGGGAAGAGAGATACGAGGGGATTGAGACACAGGGTGAGAGATACGAGGGGATTGAGATACCGCTGGGAGAGAGTTACGACGGGATTGAGACACCAGGGAGAGATACGAGGGGATTGAGACACAGGGAGAGAGACACGATGAGATTGAGACACTGGGGAAGAGAGATACAAGGGGATTCAGATACAGGGAGAGAGATACAATGGGATTAAGGCACCGGGGGAGAGAGATACGAGGGGATTGAGACACCGAGGGAGAGATAAGAGGAGATTGAGACACAGGGAGAGAGACACGAGGAGATTGAGACACAGGGAGAGATACAAGGGGATTGAGACACGGGGGGAGAGATACGATGGGATTGACACACCGGGGGAGAGATACGAGGGGATTGAGACACCGGGGGAGAGATACGAGGGGATTGAGACACGGGGGGAGAGATACGAGGGGATTGAGACACGGGGGGAGAGATACGATGGGATTGACACACCGGGGGAGAGATACGAGGGGATTGAGATACCAAGGGAGAGATACGAGGGGATTCAGACACAGGGAGAGAGATACGAGGGGATTGAGACACAGGGAGAGATACGAGGAGATTGAGACACAGGGAGAGAGATACGAGGAGATTGAGACACAGGCAGAGATACAAGGGGATTGAGACACGGGGTGAGAGATACGAGGGGATTGAGACACCGAGGGAGAGATACGAGGGGATTGAGACACCGGGGGAGAGATACGAGGGGATTGAGACACGGGGGGAGAGATACGAGGGGATTGAGACACGGGGAGAGATACAAGGGGATTGAGACACGGGGGGAGAGATACGATGGGATTGACACACCGGGGGAGAGATACGAGGGGATTGAGACACCGGGGGAGAGATACGAGGGGATTGAGACACGGGGGGAGAGATACGAGGGGATTGAGACACGGGGGGAGAGATACGATGGGATTGACACACCGGGGGAGAGATACGAGGGGATTGAGATACCAAGGGAGAGATACGAGGGGATTCAGACACAGGGAGAGAGATACGAGGGGATTGAGACACAGGGAGAGATACGAGGAGATTGAGACACAGGGAGAGAGATACGAGGAGATTGAGACACAGGCAGAGATACAAGGGGATTGAGACACGGGGTGAGAGATACGAGGGGATTGAGACACCGAGGGAGAGATACGAGGGGATTGAGACACAGGGGGGAGAGATACGAGTAGATTGAGACACAGGGAGAGAGATACGAGGAGATTGAGACACAGGGAGAGAGATACGAGGGGATTGAGACACAGGGGGGAGAGATACGAGGGGATTGAGACACGGGGTGAGAGATACGAGCAGATTGAGATACAGGGAGAGATACAATGGGAATGAGACATGGGGGGTGGTGAGATACGAGGGGATTGAGACACCAGGGGGGCGAGATACGAGGGAATTCAGACGGAGGGGGAGTGGTACGAGGGGATTGTTACGGCGGGGGGGAGGTGGGAGAGGTACAAGGGGTTTGAGACACTGGGGGACAGATAGAAGGGGATTGAGACACAGAGGGAGAGATACGAGGGGATTGAGACACCAGGGGAGAGAGATACGAGGCGATTGAGACACAGGGAGAGAGATACGAGGGGATTGAGACACCAGGGGAGAGAGATACGAGGGGATTGAGACACGGGGGGGGGGGGGCGAGATGCGAGGGGATTGAGACACGGGGGGAGAGATACGAGGAGATTGAGACACCGGGGTAGAGAGATACAAGGGGATTGAGACACAGGGGGAGAGATATGAGGGCATTGAGACACGGGGAGCGAGAGATACGATGGGATTGAGACACTGGGGGAGAGATACGAGGGGATTGAGACACCGAGAGAGAAATACAAGGGGATTGAGACACCAGGGAGAGATACGAGGGGATTGAGACACAGGGAGAGAGATACGAGGATATTGAGACACGGGGTGAGAGATACGAGGGGATTGAGATACCGCTGGGAGAAAGTTACGAGAGGATTGAGACACCGAGGGAGAGATATGAGGGGATTGAGACACCGGGGAAGAGAGATACGAGGGGATTGAGACACAGGGAGAGAGATACGAGGGGATTGAGACACCGGGGGGAAAGAGATACAAGGGGATTGAGACCCCGAGGGAGAGATACGAGGAGATTGAGACACAGGGAGAGAGATATGAGTGGATTGAGACACAGGGAGAGATACAAGGGGATTGAGACACGGGGTGAGAGATACGAGGGGATTGAGACACCGGGGGAAAGATACGAGGGGATTGACACACCGGGGGAGAGATACGAGGGGATTGAGACACGGGGGGTGAGATACGATGGGATTGAGACACGGGGGGGGCGAGATGCGAGGGGATTGAGACACGGTGGGAGAGATACGAGGCGATTGAGACACAGTGGGAGAGATACGAGGGGATTGACACGGGGGGGGGCGAGATGCGAGGGGATTGAGACACGGTGGGAGAGATACGAGGCGATTGAGACACAGTGGGAGAGATACGAGGGGATTGAGACACGGTGGGAGAGATACGAGGCGATTGAGACACGGGGGGGGCGAGATGCGAGGGGATTGAGACACGGTGGGAGAGATACGAGGCGATTGAGACACGGTGGGAGAGATACGAGGCGATTGAGACACAGTGGGAGAGATACGAGGGGATTGACACGGGGCGGGGGGGGCGAGATGCGAGGGGATTGAGACACCAGGGGAGAGATCTGAGGGGATTGAGACACCGGGGGAGAGATACGGGGGGATTGAGACACCAGGGGAGAGAGATATGAGCGGATTGAGACACGGGGGGGGGGGGGCGAGATGCGAGGGGATTGAGACACGGGGGGAGAGACACGAGGGGATTGAGACACCGGGGGAGAGACACGAGGGGATTGAGACACCGGGGGAGAGAGATACGAGGGGATTGAGACACAGGGCGAGAGATATGAGGGCATTGAGACACGGGGAGCGAGAGATACGACGGGATTGAGACACTGGGGGAGAGATACGAGGGGATTGAGACACCGAGGGAGAAATACGAGGGGATTGAGACACAGGGAGAGAGATACGAGGGGATTGAGACACAGGGTGAGAGCTACGAGGGGATTGAGACACCGGGGGGAGAGAGATATGAGGGGATTGAGACACCGAGGGAGAGATATGAGGGGATTGAGAAACCAGGGAAGAGAGAAACGAGGGGATTGAGACACCAGGGAGAGATACGAGGAGATTGAGACACAGGGAGAGATACGAGGGGATTGAGACACCGGGGAAGAGAGATACGAGGGGATTGAGCCACCGAGGGAGAGATATGAGGGGATTGAGACACAGGGAGAGATACGAGGGGATTGAGACACTGGGGGGAGAGAGATACGAGGGGATTGAGACACGGGGAGAGAGATACGAGGGGATTGAGACACCGAGGGTGAAATACGAGGGGATTGAGACACCAGGGGGTAGAGATACGAGGGGATTAAGACACCAGGGGAGAGATCTGAGGGGATTGAGACACCGGGGGAGAGATACGAGGGGATTGAGACACTGGGGGGAGAGAGATACGAGGGGATTGAGACACGGGGAGAGAGATACGAGGGGATTGAGACACCGAGGGTGAAATACGAGGGGATTGAGACACCAGGGGAGAGAGATACGAGGGGATTAAGACACCAGGGGAGAGATATGAGGGGATTGAGACACAGGGAGAGATACGAGGGGATTGAGACACTGGGGGGAGAGAGATACGAGGGGATTGAGACACGGGGAGAGAGATACGAGGGGATTGAGACACCGAGGGTGAAATACGAGGGGATTGAGACACCAGGGGAGAGAGATACGAGGGGATTAAGACACCAGGGGAGAGATCTGAGGGGATTGAGACACCGGGGGAGAGATACGAGGGGATTGAGACACCGGGGTAGAGAGTTACAAGGGGATTGAGACACAGGGGGAGAGACATGAGGGCATTGAGACACGGGGAGCGAGAGTTACGATGGGATTGAGACACTGGGGGAGAGATACGAGGGGACTGAGACACCGAGGGAGAAATATGAGGGGATTGAGACACAGGGAGAGAGATACGAGGGGATTGAGACACCAGGGAGAGATACGAGGGGATTGAGACACAGGGAGAGAGCTACGAGGAGATTGAGACACTGGGGAAGAGAGATACAAGGGGATTGAGACACAGGGTGAGAGATACGAGGGGATTGAGATACCGCTGGGAGAGAGTTACGACGGGATTGAGACACCAGGGAGAGATACGAGGGGATTGAGACACAGGGAGAGAGATACGATGAGATTGAGACACTGGGGAAGAGAGATACAAGGGGATTCAGATACAGGGAGAGAGATACAATGGGATTAAGGCACCGGGGGAGAGAGATACGAGGGGATTGAGACACCGAGGGAGAGATAAGAGGAGATTGAGACACAGGGAGAGAGACACGAGGAGATTGAGACACAGGGAGAGATACAAGGGGATTGAGACACGGGGGTAGAGATACGAGGGGATTGAGACACCGAGGGAGAGATACGATGGGATTGACACACCGGGGGAGAGATACGAGGGGATTGAGACACGGGGGGAGAGATACAATGGGATTGACACACCGGGGACAGATTCGAGGGGATTGAGACACGGTGGGAGAGATACGAGGCGATTGAGACACAGTGGGAGAGATACGAGGGGATTGAGACACGGGGGGGGCGAGATGCGAGGGGATTGAGACACGGTGGGAGAGATACGAAGCGATTGAGACACAGTGGGAGAGATACGAGGGGATTGACACGGGGGGGGGGCGAGATGCGAGGGGATTGAGACACGGGGGGAGAGATACGAGGGGATTGAGACACCAGGGGAGAGATCTGAGGGGATTGAGACACCGGGGGAGAGATACGAGGGGATTGAGACACCGGGGTAGAGAGATACAAGGGGATTGAGACACAGGGGGAGAGATATGAGGGCATTGAGACACGGGGAGCGAGAGTTACGATGGGATTGAGACACTGGGGGAGAGATACGAGGGGACTGAGACACCGAGGGAGAAATACGAGGGGATTGAGACACAGGGAGAGAGATACGAGGGGATTGAGACACCAGGGAGAGATACGAGGGGATTGAGACACAGGGAGAGAGCTACGAGGAGATTGAGACACTGGGGAAGAGAGATACGAGGGGATTGAGACACAGGGTGAGAGATACGAGGGGATTGAGATACCGCTGGGAGAGAGTTACGACGGGATTGAGACACCAGGGAGAGATACGAGGGGATTGAGACACAGGGAGAGAGACACGATGAGATTGAGACACTGGGGAAGAGAGATACAAGGGGATTCAGATACAGGGAGAGAGATACAATGGGATTAAGGCACCGGGGGAGAGAGATACGAGGGGATTGAGACACCGAGGGAGAGATAAGAGGAGATTGAGACACAGGGAGAGAGACACGAGGAGATTGAGACACAGGGATAGATACAAGGGGATTGAGACACGGGGGGAGAGATACGATGGGATTGACACACCGGGGGAGAGATACGAGGGGATTGAGACACCGGGGGAGAGATACGAGGGGATTGAGACACGGGGGGAGAGATACGAGGGGATTGAGACACGGGGGGAGAGATACGATGGGATTGACACACCGGGGGAGAGATACGAGGGGATTGAGATACCAAGGGAGAGATACGAGGGGATTCAGACACAGGGAGAGAGATACGAGGGGATTGAGACACAGGGAGAGATACGAGGAGATTGAGACACAGGGAGAGAGATACGAGGAGATTGAGACACAGGCAGAGATACAAGGGGATTGAGACACGGGGTGAGAGATACGAGGGGATTGAGACACCGAGGGAGAGATACGAGGGGATTGAGACACCGGGGGAGAGATACGAGTAGATTGAGACACGGGGGGAGAGATACGAGGGGATTGAGACACGGGGAGAGATACAAGGGGATTGAGACACGGGGGGAGAGATACGATGGGATTGACACACCGGGGGAGAGATACGAGGGGATTGAGACACCGGGGGAGAGATACGAGGGGATTGAGACACGGGGGGAGAGATACGAGGGGATTGAGACACGGGGGGAGAGATACGATGGGATTGACACACCGGGGGAGAGATAAGAGGGGATTGAGATACCAAGGGAGAGATACGAGGGGATTCAGACACAGGGAGAGAGATACGAGGGGATTGAGACACAGGGAGAGATACAAGGGGATTGAGACACGGGGTGAGAGATACGAGGGGATTGAGACACCGAGGGAGAGATACGAGGGGATTGAGACACAGGGGGGAGAGATACGAGTAGATTGAGACACAGGGAGAGAGATACGAGGAGATTGAGACACAGGGAGAGATACAAGGGGATTGAGACACAGTGGGGAGAGATACGAGGGGATTGAGACACAGGGGGGAGAGATACGAGGGGATTGAGACACAGGGAGAGAGATACGAGGGGATTGAGACACAGGGGGGAGAGATACGAGGGGATTGAGACACGGGGTGAGAGATACGAGCAGATTGAGATATAGGGAGAGATACAATGGGAATGAGACATGGGGGGTGGTGAGATACGAGGGGATTGAGACACCAGGGGGGCGAGATACGAGGGAATTCAGACGGAGGGGGAGTGGTACGAGGGGATTGTTACGGCGGGGGGGAGGTGGGAGAGGTACAAGGGGATTGAGACACTGGGGGACAGATAGAAGGGGATTGAGACACAGAGGGAGAGATACGAGGGGATTGAGACACGGGGAGAGAGATACGAGGGGATTGAGACACCGAGGGAGAGATAAGAGGAGATTGAGACACAGGGAGAGAGACACGAGGAGATTGAGACACAGGGAGAGATACAAGGGGATTGAGACACGGGGGGAGAGATACGATGGGATTGACACACCGGGGGAGAGATACGAGGGGATTGAGACACCGGGGGAGAGATACGAGGGGATTGAGACACGGGGGGAGAGATACGAGGGGATTGAGACACGGGGGGAGAGATACGATGGGATTGACACACCGGGGGAGAGATACGAGGGGATTGAGATACCAAGGGAGAGATACGAGGGGATTCAGACACAGGGAGAGAGATACGAGGGGATTGAGACACAGGGAGAGATACGAGGAGATTGAGACACAGGGAGAGAGATACGAGGAGATTGAGACACAGGCAGAGATACAAGGGGATTGAGACACGGGGTGAGAGATACGAGGGGATTGACACACCGGGGGAGAGATACGAGGGGATTGAGACACCGGGGGAGAGATACGAGGGGATTGAAACACCGGGGGGAAAGAGATACAAGGGGATTGAGACCCCGAGGGAGAGATACGAGGAGATTGAGACACAGGGAGAGAGATATGAGTGGATTGAGACACAGGGAGAGATACAAGGGGATTGAGACACGGGGTGAGAGATACGAGGGGATTGAGACACCGGGGGAAAGATACGAGGGGATTGACACACCGGGGGAGAGATACGAGGGGATTGAGACACGGGGGGTGAGATACGATGGGATTGAGACACGGGGGGGGCGAGATGCGAGGGGATTGAGACACGGTGGGAGAGATACGAGGCGATTGAGACACAGTGGGAGAGATACGAGGGGATTGACACGGGGGGGGGGGGGGGCGAGATGCGAGGGGATTGAGACACGGTGGGAGAGATACGAGGCGATTGAGACACAGTGGGAGAGATACGAGGGGATTGAGACACGGGGGGGGGGGGCGAGATGCGAGGGGATTGAGACACGGTGGGAGAGATACGAGGCGATTGAGACACAGGGAGAGAGATATGAGTGGATTGAGACACAGGGAGAGATACAAGGGGATTGACACACCGGGGGAGAGATACGAGGGGATTGAGACACGGGGGGAGAGATACGATGGGATTGACACACCGGGGGAGAGATACGAGGGGATTGAGACACGGGGGGAGAGATACGATGGGATTGAGACACGGGGGGGGCGAGATGCGAGGGGATTGAGACACGGTGGGAGAGATACGAGGCGATTGAGACACAGTGGGAGAGATACGAGGGGATTGACACGGGGGGGGGGGCGAGATGCGAGGGGATTGAGACACGGTGGGAGAGATACGAGGCGATTGAGACACAGTGGGAGAGATACGAGGGGATTGAGACAAGGGGGCGGGGCGAGATGCGAGGGGATTGAGACACGGTGGGAGAGATACGAGGCGATTGAGACACGGGGGGGGCGAGATGCGAGGGGATTGAGACACGGTGGGAGAGATACGAGGCGATTGAGACACAGTGGGAGAGATACGAGGGGATTGACACGGGGGGGGGGGGCGAGATGCGAGGGGATTGAGACACCAGGGGAGAGATCTGAGGGGATTGAGACACCGGGGGAGAGATACGAGGGGATTGAGACACCAGGGGAGAGAGATATGAGCGGATTGAGACACGGGGGGGGGGGGGCGAGATGCGAGGGGATTGAGACACGGGGGGAGAGACACGAGGGGATTGAGACACCGGGGGAGAGACACGAGGGGATTGAGACACCGGGGGAGAGAGATACGAGGGGATTGAGACACAGGGCGAGAGATATGAGGGCATTGAGACACGGGGAGCGAGAGATACGACGGGATTGAGACACTGGGGGAGAGATACGAGGGGATTGAGACACCGAGGGAGAAATACGAGGGGATTGAGACACAGGGAGAGAGATACGAGGGGATTGAGACACAGGGTGAGAGCTACGAGGGGATTGAGACACCGGGGGGAGAGAGATATGAGGGGATTGAGACACCGAGGGAGAGATATGAGGGGATTGAGAAACCAGGGAAGAGAGAAACGAGGGGATTGAGACACCAGGGAGAGATACGAGGAGATTGAGACACAGGGAGAGATACGAGGGGATTGAGACACCGGGGAAGAGAGAAACGAGGGGATTGAGACACCAGGGAGAGATACGAGGGGATTGAGACACAGGGAGAGAGATACGATGAGATTGAGACACTGGGGAAGAGAGATACAAGGGGATTCAGATACAGGGAGAGAGATACAATGGGATTAAGGCACCGGGGGAGAGAGATACGAGGGGATTGAGACACCGAGGGAGAGATAAGAGGAGATTGAGACACGGGGGTAGAGATACGAGGGGATTGAGACACCGAGGGAGAGATACGATGGGATTGACACACCGGGGGATAGATACGAGGGGATTGAGACACGGGGGGAGAGATACAATGGGATTGACACACCGGGGACAGATTCGAGGGGATTGAGACACGGTGGGAGAGATACGAGGCGATTGAGACACAGTGGGAGAGATACGAGGGGATTGAGACAAGGGGGCGGGGCGAGATGCGAGGGGATTGAGACACGGTGGGAGAGATACGAGGCGATTGAGACACGGGGGGGGCGAGATGCGAGGGGATTGAGACACGGTGGGAGAGATACGAGGCGATTGAGACACAGTGGGAGAGATACGAGGGGATTGACACGGGGGGGGGGGCGAGATGCGAGGGGATTGAGACACCAGGGGAGAGATCTGAGGGGATTGAGACACCGGGGGAGAGATACGAGGGGATTGAGACACCAGGGGAGAGAGATATGAGCGGATTGAGACACGGGGGGGGGGCGAGATGCGAGGGGATTGAGACACGGGGGGAGAGACACGAGGGGATTGAGACACCGGGGGAGAGACACGAGGGGATTGAGACACCGGGGGAGAGAGATACGAGGGGATTGAGACACAGGGCGAGAGATATGAGGGCATTGAGACACGGGGAGCGAGAGATACGACGGGATTGAGACACTGGGGGAGAGATACGAGGGGATTGAGACACCGAGGGAGAAATACGAGGGGATTGAGACACAGGGAGAGAGATACGAGGGGATTGAGACACAGGGTGAGAGCTACGAGGGGATTGAGACACCGGGGGGAGAGAGATATGAGGGGATTGAGACACCGAGGGAGAGATATGAGGGGATTGAGAAACCAGGGAAGAGAGAAACGAGGGGATTGAGACACCAGGGAGAGATACGAGGAGATTGAGACACAGGGAGAGATACGAGGGGATTGAGACACCGGGGAAGAGAGAAACGAGGGGATTGAGACACCAGGGAGAGATACGAGGGGATTGAGACACAGGGAGAGAGATACGATGAGATTGAGACACTGGGGAAGAGAGATACAAGGGGATTCAGATACAGGGAGAGAGATACAATGGGATTAAGGCACCGGGGGAGAGAGATACGAGGGGATTGAGACACCGAGGGAGAGATAAGAGGAGATTGAGACACGGGGGTAGAGATACGAGGGGATTGAGACACCGAGGGAGAGATACGATGGGATTGACACACCGGGGGATAGATACGAGGGGATTGAGACACGGGGGGAGAGATACAATGGGATTGACACACCGGGGACAGATTCGAGGGGATTGAGACACGGTGGGAGAGATACGAGGCGATTGAGACACAGTGGGAGAGATACGAGGGGATTGAGACACGGGGGGGGGCGAGATGCGAGGGGATTGAGACACGGTGGGAGAGATACGAAGCGATTGAGACACAGTGGGAGAGATACGAGGGGATTGACACGGGGGGGGCGAGATGCGAGGGGATTGAGACACGGGGGGAGAGATACGAGGGGATTGAGACACCAGGGGAGAGATCTGAGGGGATTGAGACACCGGGGGAGAGATACGAGGGGATTGAGACACCGGGGTAGAGAGATACAAGGGGATTGAGACACAGGGGGAGAGATATGAGGACATTGAGACACGGGGAGCGAGAGTTACGATGGGATTGAGACACTGGGGGAGAGATACGAGGGGACTGAGACACCGAGGGAGAAATACGAGGGGATTGAGACACAGGGAGAGAGATACGAGGGGATTGAGACACCAGGGAGAGATACGAGGGGATTGAGACACAGGGAGAGAGCTACGAGGAGATTGAGACACTGGGGAAGAGAGATACGAGGGGATTGAGACACAGGGTGAGAGATACGAGGGGATTGAGATACCGCTGGGAGAGAGTTACGACGGGATTGAGACACCAGGGAGAGATACGAGGGGATTGAGACACAGGGAGAGAGACACGATGAGATTGAGACACTGGGGAAGAGAGATACAAGGGGATTCAGATACAGGGAGAGAGATACAATGGGATTAAGGCACCGGGGGAGAGAGATACGAGGGGATTGAGACACCGAGGGAGAGATAAGAGGAGATTGAGACACAGGGAGAGAGACACGAGGAGATTGAGACACAGGGAGAGATACAAGGGGATTGAGACACGGGGGGAGAGATACGATGAGATTGACACACCGGGGGAGAGATACGAGGGGATTGAGACACCGGGGGAGAGATACGAGGGGATTGAGACACGGGGGGAGAGATACGAGGGGATTGAGACACGGGGGGAGAGATACGATGGGATTGACACACCGGGGGAGAGATACGAGGGGATTGAGATACCAAGGGAGAGATACGAGGGGATTCAGACACAGGGAGAGAGATACGAGGGGATTGAGACACAGGGAGAGATACGAGGAGATTGAGACACAGGGAGAGAGATACGAGGAGATTGAGACACAGGCAGAGATACAAGGGGATTGAGACACGGGGTGAGAGATACGAGGGGATTGACACACCGGGGGAGAGATACGAGGGGATTGAGACACCGGGGGAGAGATACGAGGGGATTGAGACACGGGGGGAGAGATACGAGGGGATTGAGACACGGGGAGAGATACAAGGGGATTGAGACACGGGGGGAGAGATACGATGGGATTGACACACCGGGGGAGAGATACGAGGGGATTGAGACACCGGGGGAGAGATACGAGGGGATTGAGACACGGGGGGAGAGATACGAGGGGATTGAGACACGGGGGGAGAGATACGATGGGATTGACACACCGGGGGAGAGATACGAGGGGATTGAGATACCAAGGGAGAGATACGAGGGGATTCAGACACAGGGAGAGAGATACGAGGGGATTGAGACACAGGGAGAGATACGAGGGGATTGAGACACAGGGTGACAGATACGAGGGGATTGAGATACCGCTGGGAGAGAGTTACGACGGGATTGAGACACCAGGGAGAGATACGAGGGGATTGAGACACAGGGAGAGAGATACGATGAGATTGAGACACTGGGGAAGAGAGATACAAGGGGATTCAGATACAGGGAGAGAGATACGAGGGGATTGAGACACAGGGAGAGATACGAGGAGATTGAGACACAGGGAGAGAGATACGAGGAGATTGAGACACAGGCAGAGATACAAGGGGATTGAGACACGGGGTGAGAGATACGAGGGGATTGAGACACCGAGGGAGAGATACGAGGGGATTGAGACACAGGGGGGAGAGATACGAGTAGATTGAGACACAGGGAGAGAGATACGAGGAGATTGAGACACAGGGAGAGAGATACGAGGGGATTGAGACACAGGGGGGAGAGATACGAGGGGATTGAGACACGGGGTGAGAGATACGAGCAGATTGAGATACAGGGAGAGATACAATGGGAATGAGACATGGGGGGTGGTGAGATACGAGGGGATTGAGACACCAGGGGGGCGAGATACGAGGGAATTCAGACGGAGGGGGAGTGGTACGAGGGGATTGTTGCGGCGGGGGGGAGGTGGGAGAGGTACAAGGGGATTGAGACACTGGGGGACAGATAGAAGGGGATTGAGACACAGAGGGAGAGATACGAGGGGATTGAGACACCAGGGGAGAGAGATACGAGGCGATTGAGACACAGGGAGAGAGATACGAGGGGATTGAGACACCAGGGGAGAGAGATACGAGGGGATTGAGACACCGGGGGGAGAGATACGAGGAGATTGAGACACCGGGGTAGAGAGATACAAGGGGATTGAGACACAGGGGGAGAGATATGAGGGCATTGAGACACGGGGAGCGAGAGATACGATGGGATTGAGACACTGGGGGAGAGATACGAGGGGATTGAGACACCGAGGGAGAAATACAAGGGGATTGAGACACAGGGAGAGAGATACGAGGGGATTGAGACACCAGGGAGTGATACGAGGGGATTGAGACACAGGGAGAGAGATACGAGGATATTGAGACACGGGGTGAGAGATACGAGGGGATTGAGATACCGCTGGGAGAAAGTTACGAGAGGATTGAGACACCGAGGGAGAGATATGAGGGGATTGAGACACCGAGGGAGAAATATGAGGGGATTGAGACACAGGGAGAGAGATACGAGGGGATTGAGACACCAGGGAGAGATACGAGGGAATTGAGACACAGGGAGAGAGCTACGAGGAGATTGAGACACTGGGGAAGAGAGATACGAGGGGATTGAGACACAGGGTGAGAGATACGAGGGGATTGAGATACCGCTGGGAGAGAGTTACGACGGGATTGAGACACCAGGGAGAGATACGAGGGGATTGAGACACAGGGAGAGAGATACGATGAGATTGAGACACTGGGGAAGAGAGATACAAGGGGATTCAGATACAGGGAGAGAGATACAATGGGATTAAGGCACCGGGGGAGAGAGATACGAGGGGATTGAGACACCGAGGGAGAGATAAGAGGAGATTGAGACACGGGGGTAGAGATACGAGGGGATTGAGACACCGAGGGAGAGATACGATGGGATTGACACACCGGGGGAGAGATACGAGGGGATTGAGACACGGGGGGAGAGATACAATGGGATTGACACACCGGGGACAGATTCGAGGGGATTGAGACACGGTGGGAGAGATACGAGGCGATTGAGACACAGTGGGAGAGATACGAGGGGATTGAGACACGGGGGGGGGCGAGATGCGAGGGGATTGAGACACGGTGGGAGAGATACGAAGCGATTGAGACACAGTGGGAGAGATACGAGGGGATTGACACGGGGGGGGCGAGATGCGAGGGGATTGAGACACGGGGGGAGAGATACAATGGGATTGACACACCGGGGACAGATTCGAGGGGATTGAGACACGGTGGGAGAGATACGAGGGGATTGAGACACAGGGAGAGATACGAGGAGATTGAGACACAGGGAGAGAGATACGAGGAGATTGAGACACCGGGGGAGAGATACGAGGGGATTGAGACACCGGGGTAGAGAGATACAAGGGGATTGAGACACAGGGGGAGAGATACGAGGGGATTGAGACACAGGGGGGAGAGATACGAGTAGATTGAGACACAGGGAGAGAGATACGAGGAGATTGAGACACAGGGAGAGATACAATGGGAATGAGACATGGGGGGTGGTGAGATACGAGGGGATTGAGACACCAGGGGGGCGAGATACGAGGGAATTCAGACGGAGGGGGAGTGGTACGAGGGGATTGTTACGGCGGGGGGGAGGTGGGAGAGGTACAAGGGGATTGAGACACTGGGGGACAGATAGAAGGGGATTGAGACACAGAGGGAGAGATACGAGGGGATTGAGACACCAGGGGAGAGAGATACGAGGCGATTGAGACACAGGGAGAGAGATACGAGGGGATTGAGACACCAGGGGAGAGAGATACGAGGGGATTGAGACACGGGGGGGGGGGCGCGATGCGAGGGGATTGAGACACGGGGGGAGAGATACGAGGAGATTGAGACACCGGGGTAGAGAGATACAAGGGGATTGAGACACAGGGGGAGAGATATGAGGGCATTGAGACACGGGGAGCGAGAGATACGATGGGATTGAGACACTGGGGGAGAGATACGAGGGGATTGAGACACCGAGGGAGAAATACAAGGGGATTGAGACACAGGGAGAGAGATACGAGGGGATTGAGACACCAGGGAGAGATACGAGGGGATTGAGACACAGGGAGAGAGATACGAGGATATTGAGACACGGGGTGAGAGATACGAGGGGATTGAGATACCGCTGGGAGAAAGTTACGAGAGGATTGAGACACCGAGGGAGAGATATGAGGGGATTGAGACACCGAGGGAGAAATATGAGGGGATTGAGACACAGGGAGAGAGATACGAGGGGATTGAGACACCAGGGAGAGATACGAGGGAATTGAGACACAGGGAGAGAGCTACGAGGAGATTGAGACACTGGGGAAGAGAGATACGAGGGGATTGAGACACAGGGTGAGAGATACGAGGGGATTGAGATACCGCTGGGAGAGAGTTACGACGGGATTGAGACACCAGGGAGAGATACGAGGGGATTGAGACACAGGGAGAGAGATACGATGAGATTGAGACACTGGGGAAGAGAGATACAAGGGGATTCAGATACAGGGAGAGAGATACAATGGGATTAAGGCACCGGGGGAGAGAGATACGAGGGGATTGAGACACCGAGGGAGAGATAAGAGGAGATTGAGACACGGGGGTAGAGATACGAGGGGATTGAGACACCGAGGGAGAGATACGATGGGATTGACACACCGGGGGAGAGATACGAGGGGATTGAGACACGGGGGGAGAGATACAATGGGATTGACACACCGGGGACAGATTCGAGGGGATTGAGACACGGTGGGAGAGATACGAGGCGATTGAGACACAGTGGGAGAGATACGAGGGGATTGAGACACGGGGGGGGCGAGATGCGAGGGGATTGAGACACGGTGGGAGAGATACGAAGCGATTGAGACACAGTGGGAGAGATACGAGGGGATTGACACGGGGGGGGCGAGATGCGAGGGGATTGAGACACGGGGGGAGAGATACAATGGGATTGACACACCGGGGACAGATTCGAGGGGATTGAGACACGGTGGGAGAGATACGAGGCGATTGAGACACAGTGGGAGAGATACGAGGGGATTGAGACACCAGGGGAGAGATCTGAGGGGATTGAGACACCGGGGGAGAGATACGAGGGGATTGAGACACCGGGGTAGAGAGATACAAGGGGATTGAGACACAGGGGGAAAGATATGAGGGCATTGAGACACGAGGAGCGAGAGTTACGATGGGATTGAGACACTGGGGGAGAGATACGAGGGGACTGAGACACCGAGGGAGAAATACGAGGGGATTGAGACACAGGGAGAGAGATACGAGGGGATTGAGACACCAGGGAGAGATACGAGGGGATTGAGACACAGGGAGAGAGCTACGAGGAGATTGAGACACTGGGGAAGAGAGATACGAGGGGATTGAGACACAGGGTGAGAGATACGAGGGGATTGAGATACCGCTGGGAGAGAGTTACGACGGGATTGAGACACCAGGGAGAGATACGAGGGGATTGAGACACAGGGAGAGAGATACGATGAGATTGAGACACTGGGGAAGAGAGATACAAGGGGATTCAGATACAGGGAGAGAGATACAATGGGATTAAGGCACCGGGGGAGAGAGATACGAGGGGATTGAGACACCGAGGGAGAGATAAGAGGAGATTGAGACACAGGGAGAGAGACACGAGGAGATTGAGACACAGGGAGAGATACAAGGGGATTGAGACACGGGGGGAGAGATACGATGGGATTGACACACCGGGGGAGAGATACGAGGGGATTGAGACACCGGGGGAGAGATACGAGGGGATTGAGACACGGGGGGAGAGATACGAGGGGATTGAGACACGGGGGGAGAGATACGAGGAGATTGAGACACTGGGGAAGAGAGATACGAGGGGATTGAGACACAGGGTGAGAGATACAATGGGATTGACACACCATGGACAGATTCGAGGGGATTGAGACACGGTGGGAGAGATACGAGGCGATTGAGACACAGTGGGAGAGATACGAGGGGATTGAGACACGGGGGGGGCGAGATGCGAGGGGATTGAGACACGGTGGGAGAGATACGAAGCGATTGAGACACAGTGGGAGAGATACGAGGGGATTGACACGGGGGGGGCGAGATGCGAGGGGATTGAGACACGGGGGGAGAGATACGAGGGGATTGAGACACCAGGGGAGAGATCTGAGGGGATTGAGACACCGGGGGAGAGATACGAGGGGATTGAGACACCGGGGTAGAGAGATACAAGGGGATTGAGACACAGGGGGAGAGATATGAGGGCATTGAGACACGGGGAGCGAGAGTTACGATGGGATTGAGACACTGGGGGAGAGATACGAGGGGACTGAGACACCGAGGGAGAAATACGAGGGGATTGAGACACAGGGAGAGAGATACGAGGGGATTGAGACACCAGGGAGAGATACGAGGGGATTGAGACACAGGGAGAGAGCTACGAGGAGATTGAGACACTGGGGAAGAGAGATACGAGGGGATTGAGACACAGGGTGAGAGATACGAGGGGATTGAGATACCGCTGGGAGAGAGTTACGACGGGATTGAGACACCAGGGAGAGATACGAGGGGATTGAGACACAGGGAGAGAGACACGATGAGATTGAGACACTGGGGAAGAGAGATACAAGGGGATTCAGATACAGGGAGAGAGATACAATGGGATTAAGGCACCGGGGGAGAGAGATACGAGGGGATTGAGACACCGAGGGAGAGATAAGAGGAGATTGAGACACAGGGAGAGAGACACGAGGAGATTGAGACACAGGGAGAGATACAAGGGGATTGAGACACGGGGGGAGAGATACGATGGGATTGACACACCGGGGGAGAGATACGAGGGGATTGAGACACCGGGGGAAAGATACGAGGGGATTGAGACACGGGGGGAGAGATACGAGGGGATTGAGACACGGGGGGAGAGATACGATGGGATTGACACACCGGGGGAGAGATACGAGGGGATTGAGATACCAAGGGAGAGATACGAGGGGATTCAGACACAGGGAGAGAGATACGAGGGGATTGACACACCGGGGGAGAGATACGAGGGGATTGAGACACGGGGGGAGAGATACGAGGGGATTGAGACACGGGGGGAGAGATCTGAGGGGATTGAGACACGGGGAGAGATACAAGGGGATTGAGACACGGGGGGAGAGATACGATGGGATTGACACACCGGGGGAGAGATACGAGGGGATTGAGACACCGGGGGAGAGATACGAGGGGATTGAGACACGGGGAGAGAGATACGAGGGGATTTAGACACCGAGGGAGAGATACGAGGGGTTTGAGACACAGGGGAGAGATACGAGGGGATTGAGACACCGGGGTAGAGAGATACGAGGGGATTAAGACACGGGGAGCGAGAGATACAACGCGATTGAGACACTGGGGGAGAGATACGAGGGGTTTGAGACACCGAGGGAGAAATACTTGGGGATTGAGACACCGAGGGAGAGATAGAAGGGGATTGTAACACTGGGGGAGAGATACGAGGGGATTGAGACACAGGGTGAGAGATACGAGGGGATTGAGACACCGAGGGAGAGATACGAGGGGATTGAGACACAGGGGAAGAGAGATATGACAGGATTGAGACACGGTGGGGGAGAGAGATATGAGAGGATTGAGACACAGGGGGAGAGAGATACGAGGGGATTCAGATACAGGGAGAGAGATACAAGGGGATTGAGACACCAGGGGAGAGAGATACGAGGTGATTGAGACACCGGGGGAGAGAGATATGAGCGGATTGAGACACGGGGGGGGCGAGATGCGAGGGGATTGAGACACGGGGGGAGAGATACGAGGCGATTGAGACACAGTGGGAGAGATACGAGGGGATTGACACGGGGGGGGGGCGAGATGCGAGGGGATTGAGACACGGGGGGAGAGATACGAGGGGATTGAGACACCAGGGGAGAGATCTGAGGGGATTGAGACACCGGGGGAGAGATACGAGGGGATTGAGACACCGGGGTAGAGAGTTACAAGGGGATTGAGACACAGGGGGAGAGATATGAGGGCATTGAGACACGGGGAGCGAGAGTTACGATGGGATTGAGACACTGGGGGAGAGATACGAGGGGACTGAGACACCGAGGGAGAAATATGAGGGGATTGAGACACAGGGAGAGAGATACGAGGGGATTGAGACACCAGGGAGAGATACGAGGGGATTGAGACACAGGGAGAGAGCTACGAGGAGATTGAGACACTGGGGAAGAGAGATACGAGGGGATTGAGACACAGGGTGAGAGATACGAGGGGATTGAGATACCGCTGGGAGAGAGTTACGACGGGATTGAGACACCAGGGAGAGATACGAGGGGATTGAGACACAGGGAGAGAGACACGATGAGATTGAGACACTACGGAAGAGAGATACAAGGGGATTTAGATACAGGGAGAGAGATAAAATGGGATTAAGGCACCGGGGGAGAGAGATACGAGGGGATTGAGACACCGAGGGAGAGATAAGAGGAGATTGAGACACAGGGAGAGAGACACGATGAGATTGAGACACAGGGAGAGATACAAGGGGATTGAGACACGGGGGGAGAGATACGATGGGATTGACACACCGGGGGAGAGATACGAGGGGATTGAGACACCGGGGGAGAGATACGAGGGGATTGAGACACGGGGGGAGAGATACGAGGGGATTGAGACACGGGGGGAGAGATACGAGGAGATTGAGACACTGGGGAAGAGAGATACGAGGGGATTGAGACACAGGGTGAGAGATACAATGGGATTGACACACCGTGGACAGATTCGAGGGGATTGAGACACGGTGGGAGAGATACGAGGCGATTGAGACACAGTGGGAGAGATACGAGGGGATTGAGACATGGGGGGGGCGAGATGCGAGGGGATTGAGACACGGTGGGAGAGATACGAAGCGATTGAGACACAGTGGGAGAGATACGAGGGGATTGACACGGGGGGGGCGAGATGCGAGGGGATTGAGACACGGGGGGAGAGATACGAGGGGATTGAGACACCAGGGGAGAGATCTGAGGGGATTGAGACACCGGGGGAGAGATACGAGGGGATTGAGACACCGGGGTAGAGAGATACAAGGGGATTGAGACACAGGGGGAGAGATATGAGGGCATTGAGACACGGGGAGCGAGAGTTACGATGGGATTGAGACACTGGGGGAGAGATACGAGGGGACTGAGACACCGAGGGAGAAATACGAGGGGATTGAGACACAGGGAGAGAGATACGAGGGGATTGAGACACCAGGGAGAGATACGAGGGGATTGAGACACAGGGAGAGAGCTACGAGGAGATTGAGACACTGGGGAAGAGAGATACGAGGGGATTGAGACACAGGGTGAGAGATACGAGGGGATTGAGATACCGCTGGGAGAGAGTTACGACGGGATTGAGACACCAGGGAGAGATACGAGGGGATTGAGACACAGGGAGAGAGACACGATGAGATTGAGACACTGGGGAAGAGAGATACAAGGGGATTCAGATACAGGGAGAGAGATACAATGGGATTAAGGCACCGGGGGAGAGAGATACGAGGGGATTGAGACACCGAGGGAGAGATAAGAGGAGATTGAGACACAGGGAGAGAGACACGAGGAGATTGAGACACAGGGAGAGATACAAGGGGATTGAGACACGGGGGGAGAGATACGATGGGATTGACACACCGGGGGAGAGATACGAGGGGATTGAGACACCGGGGGAGAGATACGAGGGGATTGAGACACGGGGGGAGAGATACGAGGGGATTGAGACACGGGGGGAGAGATACGATGGGATTGACACACCGGGGGAGAGATACGAGGGGATTGAGATACCAAGGGAGAGATACGAGGGGATTCAGACACAGGGAGAGAGATACGAGGGGATTGACACACCGGGGGAGAGATACGAGGGGATTGAGACACGGGGGGAGAGATACGAGGGGATTGAGACACTGGGGGAGAGATCTGAGGGGATTGAGACACGGGGAGAGATACAAGGGGATTGAGACACGGGGGGAGAGATACGATGGGATTGACACACCGGGGGAGAGATATGAGGGGATTGAGACACCGGGGGAGAGATACGAGGGGATTGAGACACGGGGAGAGAGATACGAGGGGATTTAGACACCGAGGGAGAGATACGAGGGGTTTGAGACACAGGGGAGAGATACGAGGGGATTGAGACACCGGGGTAGAGAGATACGAGGGGATTAAGACACGGGGAGCGAGAGATACAACGCGATTGAGACACTGGGGGAGAGATACGAGGGGTTTGAGACACCGAGGGAGAAATACTTGGGGATTGAGACACCGAGGGAGAGATAGAATGGGATTGTAACACTGGGGGAGAGATACGAGGGGATTGAGACACAGGGTGAGAGATACGAGGGGATTGAGACACCGAGGGAGAGATACGAGGGGATTGAGACACAGGGTAAGAGAGATATGACAGGATTGAGACACGGTGGGGGAGAGAGATATGAGAGGATTGAGACACAGGGGGAGAGAGATATGACAGGATTGAGACACAGGGGGAGAGATACGAGGGGATTGAGACACAGGGAGAGAGATACGAGGGGATTGAGACACAGGGAGAGAGATACGAGGGGATTCAGATACAGGGAGAGAGATACAAGGGGATTGAGACACCAGGGGAGAGAGATACGAGGTGATTGAGACACCTGGGGAGAGAGATATGAGCGGATTGAGACACGGGGGGGGGCGAGATGCGAGGGGATTGAGACACGGTGGGAGAGATACGAAGCGATTGAGACACCAGGGGAGAGATCTGAGGGGATTGAGACACCGGGGGAGAGATACGAGGGGATTGAGACACCGGGGTAGAGAGATACAAGGGGATTGAGACACAGGGGGAGAGATATGAGGGCATTGAGACACCAGGGGAGAGATACGAGGGGATTGAGACACCGGGGTAGAGAGATACAAGGGGATTGAGACACAGGGGGAGAGATATGAGGGCATTGAGACACCAGGGGAGAGATACGAGGGGATTGAGACACCGGGGTAGAGAGTTACAAGGGGATTGAGACACAGGGGGAGAGATATGAGGGCATTGAGACACGGGGAGCGAGAGTTACGATGGGATTGAGACACTGGGGGAGAGATACGAGGGGACTGAGACACCGAGGGAGAAATACGAGGGGATTGAGACACAGGGAGAGAGATACGAGGGGATTGAGACACCAGGGAGAGATACGAGGGGATTGAGACACAGGGAGAGAGCTACGAGGAGATTGAGACACTGGGGAAGAGAGATACGAGGGGATTGAGACACAGGGTGAGAGATACGAGGGGATTGAGATACCGCTGGGAGAGAGTTACGACGGGATTGAGACACCAGGGAGAGATACGAGGGGATTGAGACACAGGGAGAGAGACACGATGAGATTGAGACACTGGGGAAGAGAGATACAAGGGGATTCAGATACAGGGAGAGAGATACAATTGGATTAAGGCACCGGGGGAGAGAGATACGAGGGGATTGAGACACCGAGGGAGAGATAAGAGGAGATTGAGACACAGGGAGAGAGACACGAGGAGATTGAGACACAGGGAGAGATACAAGGGGATTGAGACACGGGGGAGAGATACGATGGGATTGACACACCGGGGGAGAGATACGAGGGGATTGAGACACCGGGGGAGAGATACGAGGGGATTGAGACACGGGGGGAGAGATACGAGGGGACTGAGACACGGGGGGAGAGATACGATGGGATTGACACACCGGGGGAGAGATATGAGGGGATTGAGATACCAAGGGAGAGATACGAGGGGATTCAGACACAGGGAGAGAGATACGAGGGGATTGAGACACAGGGAGAGATACGAGGAGATTGAGACACAGGGAGAGAGATACGAGGAGATTGAGACACAGGCAGAGATACAAGGGGATTGAGACACGGGGTGAGAGATACGAGGGGATTGACACACCGGGGGAGAGATACGAGGGGATTGAGACACCGGGGGAGAGATACGAGGGGATTGAGACACGGGGGGAGAGATACGAGGGGATTGAGACACGGGGAGAGATACAAGGGGATTGAGACACGGGGGGAGAGATACGATGGGATTGACACACCGGGGGAGAGATACGAGGGGATTGAGACACCGGGGGAGAGATACGAGGGGATTGAGACACGGGGGGAGAGATACGAGGGCATTGAGACACGGGGGGAGAGATACGATGGGATTGACACACCGGGGGAGAGATACGAGGGGATTGAGATACCAAGGGAGAGATACGAGGGGATTCAGACACAGGGAGAGAGATACGAGGGGATTGAGACACAGGGAGAGATACGAGGAGATTGAGACACAGGGAGAGAGATACGAGGAGATTGAGACACAGGCAGAGATACAAGGGGATTGAGACACGGGGTGAGAGATACGAGGGGATTGAGACACCGAGGGAGAGATACGAGGGGATTGAGACACAGGGGGGAGAGATACGAGTAGATTGAGACACAGGGAGAGAGATACGAGGAGATTGAGACACAGGGAGAGAGATACGAGGGGATTGAGACACAGGGGGGAGAGATACGAGGGGATTGAGACACGGGGTGAGAGATACGAGCAGATTGAGATACAGGGAGAGATACAATGGGAATGAGACATGGGGGGTGGTGAGATACGAGGGGATTGAGACACCAGGGGGGCGAGATACGAGGGAATTCAGACGGAGGGGGAGTGGTACGAGGGGATTGTTACGGCGGGGGGGAGGTGGGAGAGGTACAAGGGGATTGAGACACTGGGGGACAGATAGAAGGGGATTGAGACACAGAGGGAGAGATACGAGGGGATTGAGACACCAGGGGAGAGAGATACGAGGCGATTGAGACACAGGGAGAGAGATACGAGGGGATTGAGACACAAGGGGAGAGAGATACGAGGCGATTGAGACACAGGGAGAGAGATACGAGGGGATTGAGACACCAGGGGAGAGAGATACGAGGGGATGGAGACACGGGGGGGGGGGGGCGAGATGCGAGGGGATTGAGACACGGGGGGAGAGATACGAGGAGATTGAGACACCGGGGTAGAGAGATACAAGGGGATTGAGACACAGGGGGAGAGATATGAGGGCATTGAGACACGGGGAGCGAGAGATACGATGGGATTGAGACACTGGGGGAGAGATACGAGGGGATTGAGACACCGAGGGAGAAATACAAGGGGATTGAGACACAGGGAGAGAGATACGAGGGGATTGAGACACCAGGGAGCGATACGAGGGGATTGAGACACAGGGAGAGAGATACGAGGATGTTGAGACACGGGGTGAGAGATACGAGGGGATTGAGATACCGCTGGGAGAAAGTTACGAGAGGATTGAGACACCGAGGGAGAGATATGAGGGGATTGAGACACCGAGGGAGAAATATGAGGGGATTGAGACACAGGGAGAGAGATACGAGGGGATTGAGACACCAGGGAGAGATACGAGGGGATTGAGACACAGGGAGAGAGCTACGAGGAGATTGAGACACTGGGGAAGAGAGATACGAGGGGATTGAGACACAGGGTGAGAGTTACGACGGGATTGAGACACCAGGGAGAGATACGAGGGGATTGAGACACAGGGAGAGAGATACGATGAGATTGAGACACTGGGGAAGAGAGATACAAGGGGATTCAGATACAGGGAGAGAGATACAATGGGATTAAGGCACCGGGGGAGAGAGATACGAGGGGATTGAGACACCGAGGGAGAGATAAGAGGAGATTGAGACACGGGGGTAGAGATACGAGGGGATTGAGACACCGAGGGAGAGATACGATGGGATTGACACACCGGGGGAGAGATACGAGGGGATTGAGACACGGGGGGAGAGATACAATGGGATTGACACACCGGGGACAGATTCGAGGGGATTGAGACACAGTGGGAGAGATACGAGGGGATTGAGACACGGGGGGGGCGAGATGCGAGGGGATTGAGACACGGTGGGAGAGATACGAAGCGATTGAGACACAGTGGGAGAGATACGAGGGGATTGACACGGGGGGGGCGAGATGCGAGGGGATTGAGACACGGGGGGAGAGATACGAGGGGATTGAGACACCAGGGGAGAGATCTGAGGGGATTGAGACACCGGGGGAGAGATACGAGGGGATTGAGACACCGGGGTAGAGAGATACAAGGGGATTGAGACACAGGGGGAGAGATATGAGGGCATTGAGACACGGGGAGCGAGAGTTACGATGGGATTGAGACACTGGGGGAGAGATACGAGGGGACTGAGACACCGAGGGAGAAATACGAGGGGATTGAGACACAGGGAGAGAGATACGAGGGGATTGAGACACCAGGGAGAGATACGAGGGGATTGAGACACAGGGAGAGAGACACGATGAGATTGAGACACTGGGGAAGAGAGATACAAGGGGATTCAGATACAGGGAGAGAGATACAATGGGATTAAGGCACCGGGGGAGAGAGATACGAGGGGATTGAGACACCGAGGGAGAGATAAGAGGAGATTGAGACACAGGGAGAGAGACACGAGGAGATTGAGACACAGGGAGAGATACAAGGGGATTGAGACACGGGGGGAGAGATACGATGGGATTGACACACCGGGGGAGAGATACGAGGGGATTGAGACACCGGGGGAGAGATACGAGGGGATTGAGACACGGGGGGAGAGATACGAGGGGATTGAGACACGGGGGGAGAGATACGATGGGATTGACACACCGGGGGAGAGATACGAGGGGATTGAGATACCAAGGGAGAGATACGAGGGGATTCAGACACAGGGAGAGAGATACGAGGGGATTGAGACACAGGGAGAGATACGAGGAGATTGAGACACAGGGAGAGAGATACGAGGAGATTGAGACACAGGCAGAGATACAAGGGGATTGAGACACGGGGTGAGAGATACGAGGGGATTGACACACCGGGGGAGAGATACGAGGGGATTGAGACACCGGGGGAGAGATACGAGGGGATTGAGACACCGGGGGGAGAGATACGAGGGGATTGACACACCGGGGGAGAGATACGAGGGGATTGAGACACCGGGGGAGAGATACAAGGGGATTGAGACACGGGGGGAGAGATACGATGGGATTGACACACCGGGCGAGAGATACGAGGGGATTGAGACACCGGGGGAGAGATACGAGGGGATTGAGACACGGGGGGAGAGATACGAGGGGATTGAGACACGGGGGGAGAGATACGATGGGATTGACACACCGGGGGAGAGATACGAGGGGATTGAGATACCAAGGGAGAGATACGAGGGGATTCAGACACAGGGAGAGAGATACGAGGGGATTGAGACACAGGGAGAGATACGAGGAGATTGAGACACAGGGAGAGAGATACGAGGAGATTGAGACACAGGCAGAGATACAAGGGGATTGAGACACGGGGTGAGAGATACGAGGGGATTGAGACACCGAGGGAGAGATACGAGGGGATTGAGACACAGGGGGGACAGATACGAGTAGATTGAGACACAGGGAGAGAGATACGAGGAGATTGAGACACAGGGAGAGAGATACGAGGGGATTGAGACACAGGGGGGAGAGATACGAGGGGATTGAGAAACGGGGTGAGAGATACGAGCAGATTGAGATACAGGGAGAGATACAATGGGAATGAGACATGGGGGGTGGTGAGATACGAGGGGATTGAGACACCAAGGGGGCGAGATACGAGGGAATTCAGACGGAGGGGGAGTGGTACGAGGGGATTGTTACGGCGGGGGGGAGGTGGGAGAGGTACAAGGGGATTGAGACACTGGGGGACAGATAGAAGGGGATTGAGACACAGAGGGAGAGATACGAGGGGATTGAGACACCAGGGGAGAGAGATACGAGGCGATTGAGACACAGGGAGAGAGATACGAGGGGATTGAGACACCAGGGGAGAGAGATACGAGGGGATTGAGACACGGGGGGGGGGGGGGGGGGCGAGATGCGAGGGGATTGAGACACGGGGGGAGAGATACGAGGGGATTGAGACAGGGAGGGAGAGATACGAGGGGATTGAGACACCGGGGGAGAGATACGAGGGGATTGAGACACGGAGGG
Source organism: Chiloscyllium punctatum (assembly GCF_047496795.1). NCBI lineage: Eukaryota > Metazoa > Chordata > Chondrichthyes > Orectolobiformes > Hemiscylliidae > Chiloscyllium > Chiloscyllium punctatum. The sequence goes on from NC_092759.1 coordinate 4,894,167, forward strand.
AGAGATACGAGGGGATTGAGACACCGGGGGAGAGATACGAGGGGATTGAGACAAGGGGGGAGAGATATGAGGGGATTGAGACACCGGGGGAGAGATACGAGGGGATTGAGACACGGGGGGAGAGATACGAGGGGATTTAGACACCGAGGGAGAGATACGAGGGGATTTAGACACCGGGGTAGAGAGATACAAGGGGATTGAGACACAGGCGGAGAGATATGAGGGCATTGAGACACGGGGAGCGAGAGATACGACGGGATTGAGACACTGGGGGAGAGATACGAGGGGATTGAGACACCGAGGGAGAAATACGAGGGGATTGAGACACGGGGAGAGAGATACGAGGGGATTTAGACACCGAGGGAGAGATACGAGGGGTTTGAGACACAGGCGAGAGATACGAGGGGATTGAGACACCGGGGTAGAGAGATACGAGGGGATTAAGACACGGGGAGCGAGAGATACGACGGGATTGAGACACTGGGGGAGAGATACGAGGGGTTTGAGACACCGAGGGAGAAATACTTGGGGATTGAGACACCGAGGGAGAGATAGAAGGGGATTGTAACACTGGGGGAGAGATACGAGGGGATTGAGACACCGAGGGAGAGATACGAGGGGATTGAGACACCGAGGGAGAGATACGAGGGGATTGAGACACAGGGGAAGAGAGATATGACAGGATTGAGACACGGGGGGGGAGAGAGATATGAGAGGATTGAGACACAGGGGGAGAGAGATATGACAGGATTGAGACACAGGGGGAGAGATACGAGGGGATTGAGACACAGGGAGAGAGATACGAGGGGATTGAGACACAGGGAGAGAGACACGAGGGGATTCAGATACAGGGAGAGAGATACAGGGGGATTGAGACACCAGGGGAGAGAGATACGAGGTGATTGAGACACCGGGGGAGAGAGATATGAGCGGATTGAGACACGGGGGGGGGCGAGATGCGAGGGGATTGAGACACGGGGGGAGAGATACGAGGCGATTGAGACACAGTGGGAGAGATACGAGGGGATTGACACGGGGCGGGGGGCGAGATGCGAGGGGATTGAGACACGGGGGGAGAGATACGAGGGGATTGAGACACCAGGGGAGAGATCTGAGGGGATTGAGACACCGGGGGAGAGATACGAGGGGATTGAGACACCGGGGTAGAGAGTTACAAGGGGATTGAGACACAGGGGGAGAGATATGAGGGCATTGAGACACGGGGAGCGAGAGTTACGATGGGATTGAGACACTGGGGGAGAGATACGAGGGGACTGAGACACCGAGGGAGAAATATGAGGGGATTGAGACACAGGGAGAGAGATACGAGGGGATTGAGACACCAGGGAGAGATACGAGGGGATTGAGACACAGGGAGAGAGCTACGAGGAGATTGAGACACTGGGGAAGAGAGATACGAGGGGATTGAGACACAGGGTGAGAGATACGAGGGGATTGAGATACCGCTGGGAGAGAGTTACGACGGGATTGAGACACCAGGGAGAGATACGAGGGGATTGAGACACAGGGAGAGAGAAACGATGAGATTGAGACACTGGGGAAGAGAGATACAAGGGGATTCAGATACAGGGAGAGAGATACAATGGGATTAAGGCACCGGGGGAGAGAGATACGAGGGGATTGAGACACCGAGGGAGAGATAAGAGGAGTTTGAGACACGGGGGTAGAGATACGAGGGGATTGAGACACCGAGGGAGAGATACGATGGAATTGACACACCGGGGGAGAGATACGAGGGGATTGAGACACGGGGGGAGAGATACAATGGGATTGACACACCGGGGGAGAGATACGAGGAGATTGAGACACTGGGGAAGAGAGATACGAGGGGATTGAGACACAGGGTGAGAGATACAATGGGATTGACACACCATGGACAGATTCGAGGGGATTGAGACACGGTGGGAGAGATACGAGGCGATTGAGACACAGTGGGAGAGATACGAGGGGATTGAGACACGGGGGGGGCGAGATGCGAGGGGATTGAGACACGGTGGGAGAGATACGAAGCGATTGAGACACAGTGGGAGAGATACGAGGGGATTGACACGGGGGGGGGCGAGATGCGAGGGGATTGAGACACGGGGGGAGAGATACGAGGGGATTGAGACACCAGGGGAGAGATCTGAGGGGATTGAGACACCGGGGGAGAGATACGAGGGGATTGAGACACCGGGGTAGAGAGATACAAGGGGATTGAGACACAGGGGGAGAGATATGAGGGCATTGAGACACGGGGAGCGAGAGTTACGATGGGATTGAGACACTGGGGGAGAGATACGAGGGGACTGAGACACCGAGGGAGAAATACGAGGGGATTGAGACACAGGGAGAGAGATACGAGGGGATTGAGACACCAGGGAGAGATACGAGGGGATTGAGACACAGGGAGAGAGCTACGAGGAGATTGAGACACTGGGGAAGAGAGATACGAGGGGATTGAGACACAGGGTGAGAGATACGAGGGGATTGAGATACCGCTGGGAGAGAGTTACGACGGGATTGAGACACCAGGGAGAGATACGAGGGGATTGAGACACAGGGAGAGAGACACGATGAGATTGAGACACTGGGGAAGAGAGATACAAGGGGATTCAGATACAGGGAGAGAGATACAATGGGATTAAGGCACCGGGGGAGAGAGATACGAGGGGATTGAGACACCGAGGGAGAGATAAGAGGAGATTGAGACACAGGGAGAGAGACACGAGGAGATTGAGACACAGGGAGAGATACAAGGGGATTGAGACACGGGGGGAGAGATACGATGGGATTGACACACCGGGGGAGAGATACGAGGGGATTGAGACACCGGGGGAGAGATACGAGGGGATTGAGACACGGGGGGAGAGATACGAGGGGATTGAGACACGGGGGGAGAGATACGATGGGATTGACACACCGGGGGAGAGATACGAGGGGATTGAGATACCAAGGGAGAGATACGAGGGGATTCAGACACAGGGAGAGAGATACGAGGGGATTGAGACACAGGGAGAGATACGAGGAGATTGAGACACAGGGAGAGAGATACGAGGAGATTGAGACACAGGCAGAGATACAAGGGGATTGAGACACGGGGTGAGAGATACGAGGGGATTGACACACCGGGGGAGAGATACGAGGGGATTGAGACACCGGGGGAGAGATACGAGGGGATTGAGACACGGTGGGAGAGATACGAGGGGATTGACACACCGGGGGAGAGATACGAGGGGATTGAGACACCGGGGGAGAGATACAAGGGGATTGAGACACGGGGGGAGAGATACGATGGGATTGACACACCGGGGGAGAGATACGAGGGGATTGAGACACCGGGGGAGAGATACGAGGGGATTGAGACACGGGGGGAGAGATACGAGGGGATTGAGACACGGGGGGAGAGATACGATGGGATTGACACACCGGGGGAGAGATACGAGGGGATTGAGATACCAAGGGAGAGATACGAGGGGATTCAGACACAGGGAGAGAGATACGAGGGGATTGAGACACAGGGAGAGATACGAGGAGATTGAGACACAGGGAGAGAGATACGAGGAGATTGAGACACAGGCAGAGATACAAGGGGATTGAGACACGGGGTGAGAGATACGAGGGGATTGAGACACCGAGGGAGAGATACGAGGGGATTGAGACACAGGGGGGAGAGATACGAGTAGATTGAGACACGGGGAGAGAGATACGAGGAGATTGAGACACAGGGAGAGAGATACGAGGGGATTGAGACACAGGGGGGAGAGATACGAGGGGATTGAGACACGGGGTGAGAGATACGAGCAGATTGAGATACAGGGAGAGATACAATGGGAATGAGACATGGGGGGTGGTGAGATACGAGGGGATTGAGACACCAGGGGGGCGAGATACGAGGGAATTCAGACGGAGGGGGAGTGGTACGAGGGGATTGTTACGGCGGGGGGGAGGTGGGAGAGGTACAAGGGGATTGAGACACTGGGGGACAGATAGAAGGGGATTGAGACACAGAGGGAGAGATACGAGGGGATTGAGACACCAGGGGAGAGAGATACGAGGCGATTGAGACACAGGGAGAGAGATACGAGGGGATTGAGACACCAGGGGAGAGAGATACGAGGGGATTGAGACACGGGGGGGGGGGGGGGGCGAGATGCGAGGGGATTGAGACACGGGGGGAGAGATACGAGGAGATTGAGACACCGGGGTAGAGAGATACAAGGGGATTGAGACACAGGGGGAGAGATATGAGGGCATTGAGACACGGGGAGCGAGAGATACGATGGGATTGAGACACTGGGGGAGAGATACGAGGGGATTGAGACACCGAGGGAGAAATACAAGGGGATTGAGACACAGGGAGAGAGATACGAGGGGATTGAGACACCAGGGAGAGATACGAGGGGATTGAGACACAGGGAGAGAGATACGAGGATATTGAGACACGGGGTGAGAGATACGAGGGGATTGAGATACCGCTGGGAGAAAGTTACGAGAGGATTGAGACACCGAGGGAGAGATATGAGGGGATTGAGACACCGGGGAAGAGAGATACGAGGGGATTGAGACACAGGGAGAGAGATACGAGGGGATTGAGACACCGGGGGGAAAGAGATACAAGGGGATTGAGACCCCGAGGGAGAGATACGAGGAGATTGAGACACAGGGAGAGAGATATGAGTGGATTGAGACACAGGGAGAGATACAAGGGCATTGAGACACGGGGTGAGAGATATGAGGGGATTGAGACACCGGGGGAAAGATACGAGGGGATTGAGACACGGGGGGAGAGATACGAGGGGATTGAGACAGGGAGGGAGAGATACGAGGGGATTGAGACACCGGGGGAGAGATACGAGGGGATTGAGACACGGAGGGAGAGATACGAGGGGATTGAGACAAGGGGGGAGAGATATGAGGGGATTGAGACACCGGGGGAGAGATACGAGGGGATTGAGACACGGGGGGAGAGATACGAGGGGATTTAGACACCGAGGGAGAGATACGAGGGGATTTAGACACCGGGGTAGAGAGATACAAGGGGATTGAGACACAGGGGGAGAGATATGAGGGCATTGAGACACGGGGAGCGAGAGATACGACGGGATTGAGACACCGAGGGAGAGATACGAGGGGTTTGAGACACAGGCGAGAGATACGAGGGGATTGAGACACCGGGGTAGAGAGATACGAGGGGATTAAGACACGGGGAGCGAGAGATACGACGGGATTGAGACACTGGGGGAGAGATACGAGGGGTTTGAGACACCGAGGGAGAAATACTTGGGGATTGAGACACCGAGGGAGAGATAGAAGGGGATTGTAACACTGGGGGAGAGATACGAGGGGATTGAGACACCGAGGGAGAGATACGAGGGGATTGAGACACAGGGGAAGAGAGATATGACAGGATTGAGACACGGGGGGGGAGAGAGATATGAGAGGATTGAGACACGGGGGAGAGAGATATGACAGGATTGAGACACAGGGAGAGATACGAGGAGATTGAGACACAGGGAGAGAGATACGAGGAGATTGAGACACAGGCAGAGATACAAGGGGATTGAGACACGGGGTGAGAGATACGAGGGGATTGAGACACCGAGGGAGAGATACGAGGGGATTGAGACACAGGGGGGAGAGATACGAGTAGATTGAGACACGGGGAGAGAGATACGAGGAGATTGAGACACAGGGAGAGAGATACGAGGGGATTGAGACACAGGGGGGAGAGATACGAGGGGATTGAGACACGGGGTGAGAGATACGAGCAGATTGAGATACAGGGAGAGATACAATGGGAATGAGACATGGGGGGTGGTGAGATACGAGGGGATTGAGACACCAGGGGGGCGAGATACGAGGGAATTCAGACGGAGGGGGAGTGGTACGAGGGGATTGTTACGGCGGGGGGGAGGTGGGAGAGGTACAAGGGGATTGAGACACTGGGGGACAGATAGAAGGGGATTGAGACACAGAGGGAGAGATACGAGACACCGGGGCGAGAGAGATACGAGGGGATTGAGACACCGAGGGAGAGATACGAGGGGATTGAGACACCGCGGGGAGAGAATTACGAGAGGATTGAGACACCGAGGGAGAGATGCGAGGGTATTGAAACACCGAGGGAGAGATACGAGGGGATTGAGACACGGGGAGAGAGATACGAGGGGATTGAGACACCGGGGGGAGAGAGATACGAGGGGATTGAGACACCGAGGGAGAGATACGAGGGGATTGAGACACGGGGAGAGAGATACGAGGGGATTGAGACACGGGGTGAGAGATACGAGGGGATTGAGACACAGGGAGAGAGATACGAGGGGATTGAGACACGGGGTGAGAGATACGAGGGGATTGAGACACCGCGGGGAGAGAGATACGAGGGGATTGAGACACCGAGGGAGAGATATGAGGGGATTGAGACACAGGGAGAGATATACGAGGGGATTGAGACACCGAGGGAGAGATACGAGGGGATTAAGACACGGGGTGAGATATACGAGGGGACTGAGACACCGGGGGGAGAGAGATACGAGGGGATTGAGACACCGAGGGAGAGATACGAGGGGATTGAGACACACAGGGTGAGAGATAGGAGGGGATTGAGACACACGGAGAGAGATACCAGCAGATAGAGACACTGGGGGAGAGATACAAGGGGATTAAGATGCAGGGGGGAGAGATATGAGGGGATTGAGATACCAGGAAAGAGATACGAGAGGATTGAGACACTGAGGGAGAGATACGAGGGGATTGAGATACCAGGAAAGAGATACGAGAGGATTGAGACACAGGGAGAGAGATACGAGGGGATTGAGTCACGGGGGGAGAGATACGAGGGGATTGAGACACGGGGGGAGAGAGAGATACAAGGGGATTGAGACACTGAGGGAGAAAGATACGAGGGGATTGAGACACCGAGGGAGAGATACGAGGGGATTGAGACACACGGGGTGAGAGATATGAGGGGATTGAGACACCGGGGGGAGAGAGATACGAGGGGATTGAGACACACGGGGTGAGAGATACGAGGGGATTGAGACACAGGGAGAGAGATACGAGGGGATTGAGACACGGGGTGAGAGATACGAGGGGATTGAGACACCGCGGGGAGAGAGATACGAGGGGATTGAGACACCGAGGGAGAGATATGAGGGGATTGAGACACAGGGAGAGATATACGAGGGGATTGAGACACCGAGGGAGAGATACGAGGGGATTAAGACACGGGGTGAGATATACGAGGGGACTGAGACACCGGGGGGAGAGAGATACGAGGGGATTGAGACACCGAGGGAGAGATACGAGGGGATTGAGACACACAGGGTGAGAGATAGGAGGGGATTGAGACACACGGAGAGAGATACCAGCAGATAGAGACACTGGGGGAGAGATACAAGGGGATTAAGATGCAGGGGGGAGAGATACGAGGGGATTGAGATACCAGGAAAGAGATACGAGAGGATTGAGACACTGAGGGAGAGATACGAGGGGATTGAGATACCAGGAAAGAGATACGAGAGGATTGAGACACAGGGAGAGAGATACGAGGGGATTGAGTCACGGGGGGAGAGATACGAGGGGATTGAGACACGGGGGGAGAGAGAGATACAAGGGGATTGAGACACTGAGGGAGAAAGATACGAGGGGATTGAGACACCGAGGGAGAGATACGAGGGGATTGAGACACACGGGGTGAGAGATATGAGGGGATTGAGACACCGGGGGGAGAGAGATACGAGGGGATTGAGACACACGGGGTGAGAGATATGAGGGGATTGAGACACACGGAGAGAGATACCAGCAGATAGAGACACTGGGAGAGAGATACAAGGGGATTAAGATGCAGTGGGGAGAGATACGAGGGGATTGAGTCACGGGGGGAGAGATACGAGGGGATTGAGACACGGGGGGAGAGAGAGATACAAGGGGATTGAGACACTGAGGGAGAAAGATACGAGGGGATTGAGACACTGGGGAAGAGAGATACGAGGGTTTGAGACACAGGGTGAGAGATACGAGGGGATTGAGACACGGGGGGAAAGAGATACGAGGTGATTGAGATACAGGGAGAGAGATACGAGGAGATTGAAACACAGGGAGAGAGATACGAGGTGATTGAGACACAGGGAGAGAGATACGAGGAGATTGAAACACAGGGAGAGAGATACGAGGTGTGTGAGACACGGGGGGGAGAGATACGAGGGGATTGAGACACGGGGGAAGAGAGCTATGAGAGGATTGAGACACCAGGGAGAGATACGAAGGGATTGAGACACGAGAGGGAAGAGATACGAGGGGATTGAGACACAGGGAGAGAGATACGAGTGGATTGAGACACCAGGGAAAGATACGAGGGGATTGAGACACAGGGAGAGAGATACGAGGGGATTGAGACACCGAGGGAGAGATACGAGGGGATTGAGACACAGGGGAGAGATATGAGAGGATTGAGACACCGAGGGAGAAACACTAGGGGATTGCGACACAGGGAGAGAGATATGAGGGGATTGAGACACCGGGGTAGAGAGATACGAGGGGATTGAGACACGGGGAGCGAGAGATACGACGGGATTGAGACACTGGGGGAGAGGTACGAGGGGTTTGAGACACCGAGGGAGAAATACTAGGGGATTGAGACACCGAGGGAGAGATACAAGGGGATTGAGACACAGGGGAAGAGAGATATGAGAGGATTGAGACATGGGGGGAGAGAGATATGACAGGATTGAGACACAGGGAGAGAGACACGAGGGGATTCAGATACAGGGAGAGAGATACAAGGGGATTGAGACACCAGGGGAGAGAGATACGAGGTGATTGAGACACCGGGGGAGAGAGATATGAGGGGATTGAGACACGGGGGGGTGAGATACGAGAGGATTGAGACACGGGGGGAGAGATACGAGGGGATTGAGTCACCAGGGGAGAGATATGAGGGGATTGAGACACCGGGGTAGAGAGATACAAGGGGATTGAGACACAGGGGGAGAGATACGAGGGGATTGAGACACCGAGGGAGAAATACGAGGGGATTGAGATACCGGGGGGAGAGAGATACGAGGGGATTGAGACACAGGGAGAGAGATACGAGGAGATTGAGACACTGGGGAAGAGAGGTACGAGGGGATTGGGACACTGAGGGAGAGATACGAGGGGATTGAGACACGGGGTGAGAGATACGAGGGGATTGAGATACCGCTGGGAGAGAGTTACGAGAGGATTGAGACACCGAGGGAGAGATATGAAGGGATTGAGACACAGGGAGAGAGATACGAGGGGATTGAGACACCGAGGGAGAGAGATACGAGGGGATTGAGACACCGGGGGGAGAGAGATACGAGGGGATTGAGACACAGGGGGAGAGATACCAGGGAATTGAGACATGGGGAGCGAGAGATACGAGGGGATTGAGACAGTGGGGAAGAGAGATACGAGGGGATTGAGACACCGCGGGGAGAGAATTACGAGAGGATTGAGACACCGAGGGAGAGATACGAGGGGATTGAAACACCGAGGGAGAGATACGAGGAGATTGAGACACGGGGTGAGAGATACGAGGGGATTGAGACACGGGGGGAGAGATACGAGGAGATTGAGACACAGGGAGGGAGAAACGAGGCGATTTAGACACCAGGGAGAGATACGAGGGGATTGAGACACAGGGAGAGAGATACAAGGGGATTGAGACACCGGGGGGAGAGATACGAGCAGATTGAGACACGGGGGAGAGATACAATGGGATTGAGACACGGGGTGGGGGTTAGATACGAGCAGATTGAGACACGGGGGAGAGATACAATGGGATTGAGACACGGGGTGGGGGTGAGGTACGAGGGGATTGAGACACAGGGGGAGAGATACGAGGGCATTGAGACACGGGGAGCGAGAGATATGACAGGATTGAGACACTGGGGGAGAGATACGAGGGGATTGAGACACCGAGGGAGAAATACTAGGGGATTGAGACACAGGGAGAGAGATACGAGGGGATTGAGACACTGGGGAAGAGAGATATGAGGGGATTGAGACACCGAGGGAGAGATAGGAGGGGATTGAGACACGGGGTGAGAGATACGAGGGGACTGAGACACCGCGGGGAGAGAGATACGAGGGGATTGAGACACCGAGGGAGAGATACGAGGGGATTGAGACACGGGGTGAGAGATATGAGGGGATTGAGACACCGGGGGGAGAGAGATACGAGGGGATTGAGACACACGGGGTGAGAGATATGAGGGGATTGAGACACCAAGGGAGAGATAGGAGGGGATTGAGACACGCGGAGAGAGATACCAGCAGATAGAGACACTGAGGGAGAGATACAAGGGGATTAAGATGCAGGGGGGAGAGATACGAGGGGATTGAGTCACGGGGGGAGAGATACGAGGGGATTGAGACACGGGGGGAGAGAGAGATACAAGGGGATTGAGACACTGAGGGAGAAAGATACGAGGGGATTGAGACACTGGGGAAGAGAGATACGAGGGTTTGAGACACCAGGGAAAGATACGAGGGGATTGAGACACAGGGAGAGAGATACGAGGGGATTGAGACACCGAGGGAGAGATACGAGGGGATTGAGACACAGGGGAGAGATATGAGAGGATTGAGACACCGAGGGAGAAACACTAGGGGATTGCGACACAGGGAGAGAGATATGAGGGGATTGAGACACCGGGGTAGAGAGATACGAGGGGATTGAGACACGGGGAGCGAGAGATACGACGGGATTGAGACACTGGGGGAGAGGTACGAGGGGTTTGAGACACCGAGGGAGAAATACTAGGGGATTGAGACACCGAGGGAGAGATACAAGGGGATTGAGACACAGGGGAAGAGAGATATGAGAGGATTGAGACATGGGGGGAGAGAGATATGACAGGATTGAGACACAGGGAGAGAGACACGAGGGGATTCAGATACAGGGAGAGAGATACAAGGGGATTGAGACACCAGGGGAGAGAGATACGAGGTGATTGAGACACCGGGGGAGAGAGATATGAGGGGATTGAGACACGGGGGGGTGAGATACGAGAGGATTGAGACACGGGGGGAGAGATACGAGGGGATTGAGTCACCAGGGGAGAGATATGAGGGGATTGAGACACCGGGGTAGAGAGATACAAGGGGATTGAGACACAGGGGGAGAGATACGAGGGGATTGAGACACCGAGGGAGAAATACGAGGGGATTGAGATACCGGGGGGAGAGAGATACGAGGGGATTGAGACACAGGGAGAGAGATACGAGGAGATTGAGACACTGGGGAAGAGAGGTACGAGGGGATTGGGACACTGAGGGAGAGATACGAGGGGATTGAGACACGGGGTGAGAGATACGAGGGGATTGAGATACCGCTGGGAGAGAGTTACGAGAGGATTGAGACACCGAGGGAGAGATATGAAGGGATTGAGACACAGGGAGAGAGATACGAGGGGATTGAGACACCGAGGGAGAGAGATACGAGGGGATTGAGACACCGGGGGGAGAGAGATACGAGGGGATTGAGACACAGGGGGAGAGATACCAGGGAATTGAGACATGGGGAGCGAGAGATACGAGGGGATTGAGACAGTGGGGAAGAGAGATACGAGGGGATTGAGACACCGCGGGGAGAGAATTACGAGAGGATTGAGACACCGAGGGAGAGATACGAGGGGATTGAAACACCGAGGGAGAGATACGAGGAGATTGAGACACGGGGTGAGAGATACGAGGGGATTGAGACACGGGGGGAGAGATACGAGGAGATTGAGACACAGGGAGGGAGAAACGAGGCGATTTAGACACCAGGGAGAGATACGAGGGGATTGAGACACAGGGAGAGAGATACAAGGGGATTGAGACACCGGGGGGAGAGATACGAGCAGATTGAGACACGGGGGAGAGATACAATGGGATTGAGACACGGGGTGGGGGTTAGATACGAGCAGATTGAGACACGGGGGAGAGATACAATGGGATTGAGACACGGGGTGGGGGTGAGGTACGAGGGGATTGAGACACAGGGGGAGAGATACGAGGGCATTGAGACACGGGGAGCGAGAGATATGACAGGATTGAGACACTGGGGGAGAGATACGAGGGGATTGAGACACCGAGGGAGAAATACTAGGGGATTGAGACACAGGGAGAGAGATACGAGGGGATTGAGACACTGGGGAAGAGAGATATGAGGGGATTGAGACACCGAGGGAGAGATAGGAGGGGATTGAGACACGGGGTGAGAGATACGAGGGGACTGAGACACCGCGGGGAGAGAGATACGAGGGGATTGAGACACCGAGGGAGAGATACGAGGGGATTGAGACACGGGGTGAGAGATATGAGGGGATTGAGACACCGGGGGGAGAGAGATACGAGGGGATTGAGACACACGGGGTGAGAGATATGAGGGGATTGAGACACCAAGGGAGAGATAGGAGGGGATTGAGACACACGGAGAGAGATACCAGCAGATAGAGACACTGAGGGAGAGATACAAGGGGATTAAGATGCAGGGGGGAGAGATACGAGGGGATTGAGTCACGGGGGGAGAGATACGAGGGGATTGAGACACGGGGGGAGAGAGAGATACAAGGGGATTGAGACACTGAGGGAGAAAGATACGAGGGGATTGAGACACTGGGGAAGAGAGATACGAGGGTTTGAGACACCAGGGAAAGATACGAGGGGATTGAGACACAGGGAGAGAGATACGAGGGGATTGAGACACCGAGGGAGAGATACGAGGGGATTGAGACACAGGGGAGAGATATGAGAGGATTGAGACACCGAGGGAGAAACACTAGGGGATTGCGACACAGGGAGAGAGATATGAGGGGATTGAGACACCGGGGTAGAGAGATACGAGGGGATTGAGACACGGGGAGCGAGAGATACGACGGGATTGAGACACTGGGGGAGAGGTACGAGGGGTTTGAGACACCGAGGGAGAAATACTAGGGGATTGAGACACCGAGGGAGAGATACAAGGGGATTGAGACACAGGGGAAGAGAGATATGAGAGGATTGAGACATGGGGGGAGAGAGATATGACAGGATTGAGACACAGGGAGAGAGACACGAGGGGATTCAGATACAGGGAGAGAGATACAAGGGGATTGAGACACCAGGGGAGAGAGATACGAGGTGATTGAGACACCGGGGGAGAGAGATATGAGGGGATTGAGACACGGGGGGGTGAGATACGAGAGGATTGAGACACGGGGGGAGAGATACGAGGGGATTGAGTCACCAGGGGAGAGATATGAGGGGATTGAGACACCGGGGTAGAGAGATACAAGGGGATTGAGACACAGGGGGAGAGATACGAGGGGATTGAGACACCGAGGGAGAAATACGAGGGGATTGAGATACCGGGGGGAGAGAGATACGAGGGGATTGAGACACAGGGAGAGAGATACGAGGAGATTGAGACACTGGGGAAGAGAGGTACGAGGGGATTGGGACACTGAGGGAGAGATACGAGGGGATTGAGACACGGGGTGAGAGATACGAGGGGATTGAGATACCGCTGGGAGAGAGTTACGAGAGGATTGAGACACCGAGGGAGAGATATGAAGGGATTGAGACACAGGGAGAGAGATACGAGGGGATTGAGACACCGAGGGAGAGAGATACGAGGGGATTGAGACACCGGGGGGAGAGAGATACGAGGGGATTGAGACACAGGGGGAGAGATACCAGGGAATTGAGACATGGGGAGCGAGAGATACGAGGGGATTGAGACAGTGGGGAAGAGAGATACGAGGGGATTGAGACACCGCGGGGAGAGAATTACGAGAGGATTGAGACACCGAGGGAGAGATACGAGGGGATTGAAACACCGAGGGAGAGATACGAGGAGATTGAGACACGGGGTGAGAGATACGAGGGGATTGAGACACGGGGGGAGAGATACGAGGAGATTGAGACACAGGGAGGGAGAAACGAGGCGATTTAGACACCAGGGAGAGATACGAGGGGATTGAGACACAGGGAGAGAGATACAAGGGGATTGAGACACCGGGGGGAGAGATACGAGCAGATTGAGACACGGGGGAGAGATACAATGGGATTGAGACACGGGGTGGGGGTTAGATACGAGCAGATTGAGACACGGGGGAGAGATACAATGGGATTGAGACACGGGGTGGGGGTGAGGTACGAGGGGATTGAGACACAGGGGGAGAGATACGAGGGCATTGAGACACGGGGAGCGAGAGATATGACAGGATTGAGACACTGGGGGAGAGATACGAGGGGATTGAGACACCGAGGGAGAAATACTAGGGGATTGAGACACAGGGAGAGAGATACGAGGGGATTGAGACACTGGGGAAGAGAGATATGAGGGGATTGAGACACCGAGGGAGAGATAGGAGGGGATTGAGACACGGGGTGAGAGATACGAGGGGACTGAGACACCGCGGGGAGAGAGATACGAGGGGATTGAGACACCGAGGGAGAGATACGAGGGGATTGAGACACGGGGTGAGAGATATGAGGGGATTGAGACACCGGGGGGAGAGAGATACGAGGGGATTGAGACACACGGGGTGAGAGATATGAGGGGATTGAGACACCAAGGGAGAGATAGGAGGGGATTGAGACACACGGAGAGAGATACCAGCAGATAGAGACACTGAGGGAGAGATACAAGGGGATTAAGATGCAGGGGGGAGAGATACGAGGGGATTGAGTCACGGGGGGAGAGATACGAGGGGATTGAGACACGGGGGGAGAGAGAGATACAAGGGGATTGAGACACTGAGGGAGAAAGATACGAGGGGATTGAGACACTGGGGAAGAGAGATACGAGGGTTTGAGACACAGAGAGATCGATACGAGGAGACTGAGACACAGGGTGAGAGATACGAGGGGATTGAGACACGGGGGAGAGATACGAGGGGATTGAGACACGGGGGGAAAGAGATACGAGGTGATTGAGACACAGGGAGAGAGATACGAGGAGATTGAAACACAGGGAGAGAGATACGAGGTGATTGAGACACAGGGAGAGAGATACGAGGAGATTGAAACACAGGGAGAGAGATACGAGGTGTGTGAGACACGGGGGGAGATTACGAGGGGATTGAGACACGGGGAAGAGAGATATGAGAGGATTGAGATACCAGGGAGAGATACGAAGGGATTGAGACACCGAGGGAGAGATACGAGCGGATTGAGACACGGGAGGGAAGAGATACGAGGGGAATGAGACACAGGAAGAGAGATACGAGGGGATTTAGACACCGAGGGAGAGATATGAGAGGATTGAGACACAGGAGAGAGATACGAGGGGATTGAGACACCGGGGGAGAGATACGAGGGGATTGAGACA
>NC_092759.1:5214497-5336997 GCF_047496795.1 Chiloscyllium punctatum
GATGCCTTTTAAATGTTGTAATTGTACCAGCCTCCACCACTTCCTCTGGCAGCTCATTCCCTACATCTTTGGACTGTGGGAGGAATCTGGAGCACCCTGGAGGAAACCCACGCAGACACGGGGAGAACATGCAAGCTCCACATAGACAGTCGCCCCAGGGTGGGATCGAACTTGGTTCTGTAAGGCCTTAAGACCCTGGCGATAATACTCGCATCTCTTCGACTAATGTATGCGCTGCCTCATCCAACCCTTTTATCTTCCTCCAGATATTATTATCCCGAGCCTGTACAAGAGAAAGGTCCGAGGGCTGTGTGGCACATACGATGGTAGGTACAGGAATGACTTTACATTGCCCGATGGCACACGTGTTTCCAGTCTGAATGTGTTCGGGAACAGCTGGAAGGTGGAGGATAGGGACGATGATGACTACGACTGGGAGGGAGATGACGATGACGATGACGACGACAATGAGGATGACAACGAAGATAGCCGGATGAGACAGAAGCCGCAGGAATCCAACAGGCAGAGGTACAGGTGAGTAGGAGCGAAGGTGAAACATCAGATTCAGGGCTCCGGTAAGTTTGGTAAGTGCGCAGGGAAGAGAGACTTGCGCTCATCTTGAGACTTTTCACAACCTCAGCACCTCCTGAAGAGACTCACAACCAATTAAGTCCCATTGTGACGTCGGAAATTCGGCCTCATGTTGTGGCACAACAAGATCCCACAAGCAGCATCAGCGATGATAGTGGTGGCGAGAGCAGAAACTCATCTGATTCACTCAGGCCCATTAGGGAATCCCTACTGGCCTGGCCTGCATGTGACTGTACACCCAAGGCACCAACGGCAGGGCAGCACGGTGGCTCAATAGTTAACGCTATTGCTTCACAGCGCCAGCAACCTGGGTTCGATCCCACCTTTGGGCGACTGTCTGTGTGGAGTTTGCACATTCTCCCCGTGTCTGCGTGGGTTTCCTCCGGGTGCTCCGGTTTCCTCTCACAGTCCAAAGATGTGTAAGTCAGGTGAATTGGCCATGTTAAATTGCCCACTGTGTCCAGGGATGTGTAGGTTAGAGTGGATTGGCCATGCTAAATTACCCATAGTGTTCAGGATGTATAGGTTAGGGTGAATTGGCCATAGTAAATTACCCATAGTGTTCAGGGATGTGTAGGTTAGGGTGAATTGGCCATGGTAAATTGACCATAGTGTTTGGGGATGTGTAGGTTAGGGGTGAATTAATTGGCCATGATAAATTGCCCATAGTGCTCAGGGATGTGTGGGTTAGGTGTGTTAGTCAGGGGTAAATGTACAGTAATAAGGTAGGGGTAATGGGTCTGGGTGGGTTACTCTTCAGAGGGTCAGTGTAGATTTGTTAGGCCAAATGGCCTGTTTCCACACTGCAGGGAATCCATCTGTCCAATGTGGTTGACTCCTAACTGCCCTCTAAAATGGCTGAACATACCAGTCAGTACAAGAATTATCAGGGATGGGAACTAAATGTTGCCCATCGCCAGTGATGCCCACATTCCAAGAAAGGATAAAGAAAACAAAAAATTAGGTCTTTTAACTAAATGTTTGTCATGGACACCAGTGAAAACAATCTGGTTCCTTTTCAAAGATATTACAGTCAACCAAGTAGACTGTGGTTTTTATTTTGTTCATTCACAGGATAAGGGTCTCACTGGCTAGGCCCAGCATTTATTGCCCATCCCTAATTGCCTAGAGGGTGGGCCTAGAGTCATGTGTAGGCCAAACCAGATAAGGATAGCAGTTTCCTTCCCTAAAGGATATCAGTGAACCAGATGGGTTTTTCCAACAATGGATACATGGTCATCATTAGACTCTTAATTCCAGATTTGCTTTTTTTATTGAATTCAAGTTCCACCATCTGCTGTGGCTGGATTCAACCCTGGGTCCCCAGAACATTACCTGGGTCTCTTGATTAACAATGCCATTAGGTCATCACTCCCCTTGGGTGTCTCAAGTTGTGCTTCCCTATCTACAGTCTGAGTTGAGAGTGAGGGGAACACCACCATCCTTCTGTAATGTCACCATGACACACTGGGTTTCACTCTTTCTGAGTCAAAATGTTGTGATCCAATTTCCATTCCAAGGGCTTGAGGTCAAAATCGACGGTTGGCATTCCCAGAGGGTTATGAAATAGTGTCAGAGGTGCTACCTTTGCGATCTGCCTCCAACAAGTGTGTGTGAAAGAATCTGTAGCACTCTTTTGAAGACAGATGGGGGTATGATTTGGAGACAGAATATCTCCCCGACATTGGGACCAGTACTTATCTTGTGATCAGCGTTGCCAGAAGAGATAATCTGGCCACAATTATGTGGTAAAGCCTTGGCTGGATCAATCAGAGTCAACCCCACCTGATTTAAACATAAACAAAGCTCGGCAGTTAACTGTCAGTCATCGTCTAATTGGGTTCATTCTCCCTGGCAGTGCCTCAACTCATCAAAGTCCAGTTGCTACCACAGTTAGGCAGTAGTGTGGGAGTAAAAACATAAACTAGAAAGAGAAACAAAAAGAAAAATAATTTTTAAAAAAAGGAAAAAAATCAAAGTCCAGTTGCCAACTAATCCTCACTGTCTTTGCATGCAGTATGAACGTGTTGTCCCCCCCTTTATGTTGGTATTCTTGCAAATTATCCTGACCAAGAAATTTCAACAACATGTGTCTTTTACTAGCAATAGGGTCGGTGTGGACTTTTTGGCCAAATGGCCTGTTTCCACACTGTAGGGAATCTAATCTTGGGGTGGCGCGGTGGCTCAGTGGTTAGCACTGCTGCCTCACAGCACCAGTGACCCGGGTTCAATTCCAGCCTCGGGCAACTGTCTGTGTGGAGTTTGCACATTTTCCCCGTGTCTGTGTGGATTTGTTCCGGTTTCCTCCCACAGTCCAAAGATGTGCGGGTCAGGTGAATTGACTGTGCTAAATTACCCATAGTGCTAGGTGCATTCATCAGAGGGAAATGGGTCTGGGTAGGTTACTCTTCGGAGGGTCGGTGTGGACTGGTTGGGCCGAAGGATCTGTTTCCACACTGTAGGGAATCTACTCTAATCTACAGAGTCTGGGATTCCTGAGGTTATGATAGGTGCCTTCAAGTTATTTGAGTAAACCGTTTGATTGATCCTTTGCCTACAGTTACTCCTAGCAACTTTGCTTTTTTTAATTCACTTCAAGAATGTGGGTGTCGCTGGCTGTTCCAGCATTAACTGCCTATCCCTAACAGCCTCTGAGAAGCGTGGTAATGGGCTGCTTTTCTACAAACAAACACACTTGTGAGACAGTTTTTTGTCAACTGAAGCCCGATCATTTTAACTCTCGATTATAACAATTGATACAAAATTGTCAAAGCTCTCATCCAACTTGAGTGTGCTGTTAAGGGGAAAGCAGGGAGGGAGGTGCCATTGGTGAGGTTCTTAAAGAACCAGCAAGAGGCACATTGGACCAGACATCCAGCTTCTGTGCGTGTACGACTGTGAGATATCAGGGTCTCTTCCAGCCTGCTGGAGGGTGTAAGCTGCAAGGATGAAGGTAGTCTGTCCTTCATTGCGGGATCTTTCTTTCAGTTGCAATTTCTGTGTGTTACAGGCGTGAAATCGTCGGCGAGGACAGTGGCCCCGAGCCAGAGACAGGTTTTACAGCAGCATGTAGCCCTGACCAACTGGCTGTGATGAACAGTACGGCTTACTGCTGGGCAATTGCAGACCCTCAGGGGCCATTCCGAGACTGCCATTACAATGTTGACCCGGAACAATATTACCAGTAAGCAAAATCCAACCTCATTAGCTCCGATGGGGTCTTATCCGTGCGGTGAGAGGGAGGTGGGATTTTAGATTTTTCAGACATGTGGAACGATTTCCCTTCCTTGCTATCACTGCCAGTGACACTGATACCGGCTCTGGGATGTGGGTTTGCTTGCTGAGCTGGAAGGTTTGTTTTCAGATGTTTCATCACCATACTAGGACACATCTTCAGTGAGCCTCCGAATGAAGCACTGGTGGTGTAGCCTGCATTCTATTTACATTTTTGAGTTTGGTGATGTCAGTTCCCTGTGGTGACATCATTTCCTATGGCGATGTCATTTCCTATTTTATTCTCTGGTGGGGGGGGCAAATGGGCTGTTAAAGGCCATAAGCAGTGACAGACTGGGCTGCGTGCATAGATGTGATTAATTTTGTTGGTCTCCATGCTTAAGGAAGAATTAATCTGCATTGGAGCCAATTCAACAAAGGTTCAATAAATTGGCCAAGACAAATATTGACTAGATCACCATCTAGGGACCTGCTCTTGGAGGTACCACTGAATTAATGGTGGCAGGGGGTAGTGTTTCTACTGCGCCACAAGAACCCCTAAAAAACGGAATGCTTCACAAATCTTAATTTTGTTAGTGATAAGTTGGAGTGACTGCCACTAGTCCCCTCCTGTGGTTTTCAGAGTTTCCTAAACCAAAGCCAGCAATAAGCCTGCCCTGATAATATTTCACATGCCAGGGTAACTCTCCCCTTAGGATCCCTTAGAAGGTTCCAGAATGCATCTTCTCAGATACCATTCCCTTCCCTCCTTCATTTGGCTGTACATTGTAAGGCCAAACAGCCTCTCCCCTCTGCTGACCACCTAGAATGGCTGTCTGTGACATACATTCATTTGTAGGGAAGCCTGTAACCTGATCTCAAAATTGGCTTCCAGTGCCCTCTTCCCCATGGCAATATGAAACACATCGGCTTTGCATTCAGGTAGAAATGTTGATCATAGAATTATTATAGCAGTCAGCCATTCAGCCCATCACCCAATGCCATTCCTCCGCCTTCTCCCTATACATTCTTCCTTTTCAGACAATAATCAAGCTCCTCTTGAAAGCCTCGATTGAACCCGCCTCCACCACCCTTTCAGACAGTCCATTCCAAACCCTAAGCATTTGCATGAAAAAAGTTTCTCATGTCGCCATTGGCTAATTCTCTTCAACCTGTGTCCTTCCATTCTCAATCCTTCCACCAATGGGAACTGTCTCTCCCTTTCTACTCTGCCCAGAGCTTTCGTGACTTTGAACACTGTAGTCAAACCTTCTGTCAACCTTCTCTCCTCTATAGAACATAACCCCAGTTCTCCAATTTATCTATGTAAATTGAAGCTCCTCATCCTTGGAACCACACTGCTGAGCTTTTCCTGCACTCTCTTCAATGTCTTTCCTCAAAAGTGTGGCAACCAGAACTGGTTGAAACACTCTAGGGTAGAGGGCAACCCCATGTTCTTTCCAAGTTTAACATAACCTCCTTGCTCTTGTGCTCTCCATCGCTATTAATATAGCCTGGGATCTGTAAAGTTTACTCACCGCTCCCTTAATCTGTCCTGTCACCTTTGATGACTTTACCATATATATGCCCAGGTCCCTCTATTCCTGCACCCTCTTTAGAATTGTAACCTCTATCTTATATTGTCTCTGTATATTCATTTTACAATCATGTCACACTTCTTTTCATTAACTTTCACCCGCCACTTGTCTTCCCATTTACCATCGATCTAAACCATCCTCCCCACAGTTACAGCACTTCAGATTTTAGTATCACCTGTAAATCCTGAGGATGAGTACGGTGCAACCAAGGTTGTTAATATAATCAGGTAAAACGATTGCGTCCTCTGGGGAATCTACTACAAATCTTCTCCCAGCCTAAAAACACCATCCCTTAACAATTACTCTCTGCTTCCTGTCACTCAGCCACAGTGATTCAGTGGTTAGCACTGCTGCCTCACAGCACCAGGGACCCGGATTTGATCCCGGCCTTGGGTTATTGTGTGGAGTTTTCATGTCTGTGCGGGTTTCCTCCCTGAGTCCAAAGATGTGCCGGTTAGGTGGATTGGCTGTGGGAAACTGCTGATGGTGTATAGGTGAGGTGAGTTAGCCTTTGGAAATGCAAGGGTATGGGTGGGATGTCCTTCAGAGGATTGGTGTGAACTTGATGGGCCGAATGGCCTGTAAGGATTCTATTCTATGATTTACATCCAGGTTGCTACTGTCACTTTTATTGCATGAGCTCACAAATCCACTAATTGGGCTTTAACAAATGTCTTCTGAAAATCCTTACATCTACAACATTGCCCTCAATGACCTTTTCTGTTTTTATTTGTTAGCTTGTCAACAGGATCCAGCATGTTAATTAAATGTGGTTTGCCCTTAAAAAAAAAACCATGCTTTTCTTGGGTTTATTCATTAAACAGTTTTTGTCCAAGTGGCTATGAATCTTGTTTCAAATAATTGTTCTCTGAAACGTGCCTGCCACTGAAGTTGAACTGTCTGGTCTATAGCTACAGGCTTACCTGGACAAGTGTAACATTTACTATCAGCTACTGCAGGTTCCTGCCTCTAGGTTAAGATGGAGGTGCTGAAGGCTGTCTTCTGCTCCAACAGGAACTGTCTATTTGACCTGTGCCAGTTCTACAACAATTCCGAGATGCTGTGTGCCAGCTACGAGACATATGTTCAGGTCTGCCAGACAAATGGGACCACCCTGTCGAACTGGAGGCGAGAAACCAGCTGTGGTGAGTGTGGGGGTGAAACTCAGGGAAGAAGTCTTGGTAGGAGGGCACTGTTAATTCCTTGCCCCAGACCAGAATGGCTATTGCAAGTCGTCTCTGAATCCTTTATAGTCTCTATAATTCAGGGAGGCAGTGGCCTAGTGGTATTATCGCTAGACTGTTAATCCAGAGACCTCAGGTAATGTTCTGGGAACCAAGGTTCAAATCCCATCAGAGCAGTAAAGTCTGGAAGTAAGAGTTTATTGATGACTGTAAGTCCATTACTGTTTGTTAGGGGGAAAACCCATCTGGTTCATTAATGCCCCATTAGGGAAGGAAGCTGCCATCCTTACCCAGTCTGGCCTACATGTGACTCCAGACCCACAGCAACGTGGTTTACTCTTAACTGCCCTCTGAGCAATTAGAGATGGGCAATAAATGTTGACTTGGCCAGCCATGTCCTCATTCCGTGAATGAATTTTAAAAAAACAAATACAGGAGGGAGTCACAGGGTTAGTGGAGATGATGGTGTATGGGATAACATCGCTGGACTTATAACCCAGCAGCCCAGTCAAATACAGTACACAATCCTTTATCAGCAACCCTCGGGACCAGCTGGTTTCCGGAATTTTTTAGATTTCCGAATAAGTGACAGTTTAGTGTTGAGATTTACCAAACAGCAGAGATACCTGTGAGTACTACAAGCCCTGAGACAGAATTGATGTCTACCAGTGCTGGGCCATGCCCCCAGCCTACCTCTGAGTGACGTGGGTTAAGTGGGTGTGCAGATGGGTTAACTGTTTGCACGCCAGGCAACCTTGTTACGCAGAAAAAAAACTTCACGAGAAAAACTTCGGATAGCTGAGCTTTTCAGATTTTGGGATTTCAGATAAAGGACTGTGCACCTGTACTCTGAGGACATGTGTTCAAATCCACCAGTGGATTTTAAGTTCAGTTAATAAATCTGGAACTCAAAGCTACACTCTTAATAATGACCATGGCAACTATCATTGATTGACATGAAAAATCTCATCTGCTTCACTCACGTCCTTTTCGTAAAATCTCTTATGTGTGGCCATTCAGTCCATCGAGTCCACACGGACCCACGATCAGCATCCCACCAGTCCCACCCCATCTCCATGCCTAACCCACCTAGCCTGCACATCCCTGGAGCAATTTAGCATGGCCAATTCACCTGACCTGCACATCTTTGGACTGTGGGAGGAAACCAGAGCAAACGCGGGGAGAACATGCAAACTCCACACAGACAGCCGCCCGAGGCTGGAATCGAACCTGGGACCCTGGTGCTGTGAGGCAGCAGTGCTAACCACTGAGCCACCGGGAATACAGCATTTTTTGGGTCACACAGTCGACTGGAAGCGAGGACGCTAAGAGATGATTTAGGGAAGGTGTACAAAATTGGCAGCGCGGTGGTTAGCACAGCTGCCTCACAGTGCCGGGGAACCGGGTTCGATTCCAGCCTGGGGCAACTGTCTCCGTGGAGTTTGCACCATGACTGCGTGGGTTCCCGCTGGGCGCTCCTGGCGGAAATCCACAGGGAGAACATGCAAATCCCGCTCAGACAGAACCCAGACCCCTGGGCACTGTGAAGCAGCAGTGCTAACCACTGAGCCACCATGCCACCCGTCCATAGTTCTTAAGTGACTTAACCTCTTGCCGCCTTTTGAGGCAGAGAGTTCCAGATGCCAGTTTATCAAATTGAGCCAGTGTTTGTAAGTTTGCTGCAATCAGGATAACTTTGACAATAGTGCTTCACTTGATTGTCATGATTTGGAGGTGCCAGTGTTGGACTGGGGTGGACAAGGTCAGAAGTCACACGACACCAGGTTATAGTCCAACAGGTTTACTTGAAATCACAAGATTTCGGGGCACTGCTCCGTCATCAGGTGAAGAGAAGCACACAGGTACAGAAATTACAGTCGGAGAGATCAAAAGATCATACAAATGGTGTGAGTGGACTCTCTGCAGGTGATCAGAAGTGTCAAATGGTACCTCTGTCTCAATTAATCAGATTATAGGCTGGTACAATTGCAACATTTAAGAGGCATCTGGATGGGTATATGAATAGGAAGGGTTTGGAGGGAAATGGGCCGGGTGCTGGCAGGTGGGAGTAGATTGGGTTGGGATATCTGGACAGGTTGGACCGAAGGGTCTGTTTCCGTGCTGTACATCTCTCTGACTTTGACTCTGCCTTTCACTTACTATTCAGCTCTTGCCACTTTACTAACACCGTCTGAGCATTTTGGTCTCATGCATTTTGGTCGGAAAATAGGAAGGCGACCTGTTACCTAAATAGGGAGAGACTTCGGGATGTTCAGGTGCAGAGGGATCTGGGTGTCTTTGTTCATGAATCACAGAAAACCGGCACGCAGGTACAGCAGGTAATAAAGAGAGAAAATAGAAGGTTGGCTTTTATAGCTTAAGGAAGGGAATGTAAAGGTAAGGAAGTATTACCTTACAAAGTATTGGGGAGACCACACCTGCAGTATTGTGCACAGTTTTGGTCCCTTTATTTGAGGAAAAATGTAGTGGCATTAGCAGCAGTTCAGAGGAGGTTCACTGGATTGATCCCAGAGATGAGGGGCTTGTCGTATGGAGAGAGGATGAATAGTTTAGGCCTATACTGTATGGAATTTAGAAGAACAAGGGGAGATCAAATTGAGGTGTTCAAGAATGATAAAAGGTGTGGGGAAAGTAGACGTGGAGCGGATGCTTCCTCTTGTGGGGCAGTCTGGGACGAGAGATCATAGGCTTAGGATAAGGGGCAGCAAACTTAAAACAGAGATGAGGAGAAACTACGTCTCCCAAAGGGTTGTGAGTCTGAGGAATGCGCTACCCCAAAGTGCAGTGGATACTGGGACAGTGAGAAAATTTAAGGAGGAGTTAGACAGGGTTGTAATTGGTAATGGGTTGAAGGGTTATGGGGAGAGGGCAGGAAGATGGGAGTGAGGAGCATGATCGAATGGCGGAGTGGACTTGATGGGCCGAACGGCCTAATTCTGCTCTTAAATCTGATGAACTTATGACTTCAAGTAAACCTGTTGGACCAAAACCTGGCATTGTGTGATGCCTGGCCTTCATTTGGGGTTGCCAACAAGACAGGAGGTAAAGGTCTCACTACCCTGGGGTGGACAGTAACCGAATCTGGCTGGAAGCATCACAATCCTCACGTCCAACTGTGGATTTCTGTTTTGCAGCTATGGCCTGCCCTCCACACAGTACGTACAAGTCATGCATGGCTGCCTGTCCTCCCACCTGCGCCAACCTGGCTGCCTCTTCAGAATGCGACGCTCCATGCATGGAAGGCTGTGAGTGTGACCGGGGCTATGTCTACAGCAGTTTTGACTGTGTGCCTTACAGCCAGTGCGGCTGCACCTATCGCAACAAGTATTACGAGGTAGGTCGTAAACAACATTTATGTGATCCCGCTGTGCAGCAATTGGCAAACAGACATCACTGGGAAGAGTGTCACACCACTGAAAACTTTCAGCTTTCCCTCGTCAGGACACTTGGCAAGAATGCCTATGTTCAAAGGACCACAATAATGTGTACTGCAGAAGAAAAGTATCCTACTACTTTCTGCATGGCAACATCTCAGCCAATCAGATTTGACCTTCCAACCAAACAGCGCACTTCTACCTTGAAGTATAAATTGACTGTTTGAAATTTTTTTGCATTCCTGGTGAAGCAAGACAAAATTCTTCAGAAACATGTCTCTCTTTTTTTCAACAATGGTCGTGTTCTGCACTGCTAAGGGGGTGGACTTTAAGATGTATCTCTAAGCAGCAGCAGTGGTGATTCCTGGGGGGGTACATGGCACGTCCCTTGTTCCAGTCCTATTTGGGCCCTCACTCACAATTCTTTCTTCTGATACTTCGATGATATAATTGCTCCCCTCTCTCGTCCCGAATTGGAAAAACTTATCAATTTCCAATTTCCACCCCTCTCTCACCTTCACCTGGTCCATCTCTGACTCCTGCCTACCCTTCCTCAACATCTCTATTTCCATTTCAGGGGATAGACTGGCCACCAATATTCATAACAAACTCACTGTCTCCCCAGTTACCTGGACTATCATCCTCACACCCTGCTTCCTGTAAGGACTTCATTCTATTCTCTCAGTTTCTCTCTCTGTCGCATCACTTTTTTTAGATTAGATTACTTACAGTGTGGAAACAGGCCCTTTGGCCCAACAAGTCCACACCGACCCGTCGAAGTGCAACCCACCCAACCCATTGCCCTACATTTATCCCTTCACCTAACACTACGGGCAATTTAGCATGGCCAATTCACCTAACCTGCACATTTTTTGGACTGTGGGAGGAAACCGGAGCACCCAGAGGAAACCCACACAGACACAGGGAGAATGTGCAAACTCTACACAGTCAGTCGCCTGAGGCGGGAATTGAACCCAGGTCTCTGGCGCTGTGAGGAAACAGTGCTAACCACCGTGCCACCCATCTGTTCTGATGATGTTATCTTCCACAGAGAGGGCCTCAGAAATGTCCACCATTTTCCTATATGGTTGACAGGGTCCTTAGTCATGTCCAATCCATCTCCTGTACATCTGCCCATGTCCCTTCTCTTCCTTCCCACAGTCCTCACTTACCACCCTGCCAGCCTCCGGACCCAAAGAAGTATAAGCCGCCATTTCAGTCAAATTCTGTGAGATGCCACCACCAAACGCATATTCCCCTCCTCACCTTTGTCAGCATTCCACAGGGATTGTTCCCTCCTGGATACCCTGGTCCACTCCTCCTCCATTCCCAACACCTCGCCAAGCCCCCCCTCCCCCATCCACTGCACCTTCTCACACAATCGCAGGAGCTGTAACGCCTGTCTGTTTGCCAACTCACTCCTCACTGTCCAAGGCCCCAGACACACCTCCCAAGGTGAAGCAGCACTTTACCTGCACTTTATTCAATCTCGTCTGTCATTCTCGCTGCTCACAATGCGGGCTCCTCCACACTGGAGAAACACAGACCACTTTGCAGAATACGCTTTGCATGACAACGAGAATATAGTTACCGCCTTCCCACATCAGCAGGTCTGCTTCAGTGCTGCAGCAATCCTCAGTGCAAGCGGAGGTGACATGGTGGCTCAGTGGTTAGCATTGCTGCCTCACAGCGCCAGGGACGCAGGTTCGATTCCTGCCTCAGGCGACTGTCTGTGTGGAGTTTGCACGTTCTCCCTGTGTCTGTGTGGGTTTGCTCTGGTTTCCTCCCACAGTCCAAAGATGTGCAGGCTAGGTAAATTGGTTATGCTAAATTGCCTGTAGAGTTAGGTGCATCGGCTAGGGGAAATAAGTCTGGGTGGGTTGGTGTGGACTAATTGAGTCAAAGGGCCTTGATCCTAATTATTATCAGCTTGAAGAACACCATCTCATTTTCCACCTGGGGACCCTTCAGCATCCAGGACTCCACAGCGAGTTCAATAACTTTAGAGCATGATTTCATCCCTCTTTTTACCAATCTCCACACCCTGGTTCTGTCGTGACAAGGATTGTTTCCAGCAAGAGCTGAAAATGTGTTGCTGGAAAAGCACAGCCGGTCAGGCAGCATCCAAGGAGCAGGAGAATCGACATTTCGGGCACGAGCCCTTCTTCAGGAATGTTTTCAGCCAACCCATTCTCATCTTTCTTAGTCATAGAGCCATTGAGCTGTACAGCACAGAAACACATCCTTTGGTCCAACTTATCCATCCCGACCGAATGTACTAAATTAACCTAATCCCATTTCCCAGTATTTGATCCATATCTCTTTAAACCCTTCCTAGTCATGTACCCATCCAGATGCCTTTTAAATGTATTTGTACCAGCCTCCACCACTTCCTCTGGCATCTCATTACCACCCTCTGCATGAAAAAAGTTGCCCTTTAGGTCCCTTTTAAACCTTTCCCCTCTCACCTTAAACTTAGTCCTGTTATTACAATGATTGCTTTCAGCAGTCTATCTCTTCTCTCTTACTCTCCACATTTACTAACATTTATTCAGCTTCTCTTCTGTCCTGGCCTACTGTCGTCTGTCTACCCCAAGTATCCCTTTATGTTTGGGCTCTATGTCCACCTATCCCTCACCACTCCCCCAACCCCCATTCCCAACTCATCTCATCTTCAGCATAAATGCTACTTTTTCCTAACTGCTGTCAGTTCTGATTAAGAGCTACCAAACTTGAAACATTAACTACTTTCTCCCCACTGAGTCCAGTGGCTACAAGAGCGTAGAATCCCTACAGTGTGGAAACAGGCTATTTGGCCCAACAAGTCCACACCGACCCTCCAAAGAGAAACCCGCGCAGACCCATTCCCCTCCTACTCTACATTTCCCATGATGAGTGCACCTAACCTACACATCCCTGAATGCTATAGCCAACTTAGCGTGACCAATCCACACTAACCTGCACATCTCCGGACTGTGGGAGGAAACCGGAGCACCCTGAGGAAACCCACCAACGCAGGGAGAATGTGCAAACTCCACACAGATAGTCGCCCCAACACTGGAATTGAACCCAGATCCCTGGCGCCGTGAGGCAGCAGCGCTAACCACTGAGCCAATGTGCCGCCCTCAGAGGTTGGGAATCCTGCGAGTATCTCACCCCCGACTCTCCCTGACTCTCCCCAATGCCAAAATCTAAAAGGCAGCCAAGAGACATCGTGACGACACCAATGCAGTAACAGTGGACCTGGACAACAACTCACTGCCTGATGCTCGGTGACTGGGACTCACTACTTAAGCAATGCAGCCCTTTTCTCCCCTCAGCTGTCTGCCCTCGACTGAAAGCTAGAGAGAAAGCGCACGTGCCAAGTTCCATGTGCGTAACGAACGTTTGGAAATGCACTCGACACCATTTACTCCTACCCTTTCCCCCCATCCGAACAATTGTTTCAGATCTCCACCATCCACAGTATTTTTATTTTGTCTTGGTAATTGCTGATAGCCCAGTGATCACAAGGAGCCATGTAGGCTGAGTCAGAGTCCGTCCATCGAGACCATCCTGGCAGAGATCACTGGAAAGCTGCCAAGGATGATCGACTAGACAAATATCCCTACATCCATCCCAGACGCAGTCAACCCAACTGTGTCACCACAAATGCAAACCCAGGCCAATTCAAGGAAGACAATAACCATTCGATCTCAGCGCCACAGCCCAACAGTTCCTTATTGTCCATCTGTCGTCCAGTGGGTGATGAGGTCAAAGTTAGCTCCAACCTGCATGGCTCCTCCGCTGGCTTTTCTCAATTAGAGAATAGTACAAGCACAGGACCAGGCCCTTCGGTCCACCAAGCCCATGCTGACAAATGACGCCTTTCTAAACTAAAAGCCTTTTGCCTCGAAGTGGTCCATATCACTCTATTCCCTGCCTATTCATGTATTTAGCAAGATACCTCATAGAGTCACACAGTCATAGATATGTACAGCGCGGAAACAGACCCTTCGGTCCAACCCGTCCATGCCGACCAGATATACCAACCCAATCTAGTCCCACCTGCCAGCACCCGGCCCATATCCCTCCAAACCCTTCCTATTCATACACCCATCCAGATGCCTTTTAAATGTTGCAATCATACTAGTCTCCACCACTTCCTCTGGCAGCTCCTTGCATACACGTACCATCTTTTGCGTGAAACGTTGCCCCTTAAGTCTCTTTCATATCTTCCCCCTAAACCTATGCCCCTCTAATTCTGGACTCCCCCACTCCAGGGTAAAGACCTGTCTATTTATCCTATCCATGCCCCTCATGATTTTATAAACTTCTATGAGGTCACCCCTCAGCCTCCGACGTTCCAGGGAAAACAGCCCCAGCCTGTTCATCCTCTCCCTGTAGCTCAAACCCTCCAACCCTGGCAACATCCTTGTAAACCTTTCCTGAACCCTTTAAGGTTTCACAACATCCTTCCGATAGGAGGGAGACCAGAATTGCACGCAATATTCCAACAGTGGCCTAACCAATGTCCTGTACGCAACATGACCTCCCAACTCATGTACTCAATACTCTGACCAATAATGTTGCTGTTGTATCTGCATCTACCACCTCCTCTGGCAGTGCATTCCAAGCACCTACCTTTCACATCTGCTTTAAACTTTCCCCTTTTTACTTTAAACCTATGTCCCCTAGTAATTGATGTTTCTACCCTGGGAAAAAGACGCCAACTATCCATTCTATCGACAATGTTGTAAATTTCTACCAAATCTCTCCTCAGTCTCTGTTGTTCAAGTGAAAACAAAGTTTGTCCAATCTCTCCTCATTGCTAATACCCTCCAAACTAGGCAACTTCCTGGTAATCCTTATCTGAATCCCTCTCCGAAAGCCTCCGCATCCAAATCATTTCTGTTTTAATTGAATTACAGGTTGGAGAAAGGTTTATCACAGACGATTGCTCTGAAGACTGCACGTGTAACAAGACACAAACTGTTGGGTGCTTCAGCATGAGATGCCCAGAGAACAGAACATGTAGTGTCATCAACGGCAACAGGGCCTGTGTCTTAGGTAAGGAAGGATGGCTGTTCATCTCGAAGGATCAGCCTTTCATCCGAGAATCAATGACAGGGGAACAACGGGTGTTTTTGGCTGATGGGATACTAGTAAGATGGTCTCCCAACTTACAACATCAATTGCAAAATGGATAAGTATCTCACCTTAGTAGGCTGGACACATATGGTTTAGGATTCACTCCGCGGGTGTCAGCTAGAAGCCCATGTGTTTCATCATCCTAAGAAAGACAAGCCATAGAGGTCCACAGCGTGGAAACAGGACCTTCAGCCCAACATAACAATGCTGCCCAGTTTTCACAATTAATCATTTTCCTGCATTGGTTCATATCCCTCCATTCCTATCCCATCCATGTACCTGTCCAAATGTTTCTTAAATGACGAAATTATACTCACCTCCACCACTACCTCTGGAGCCCGTTCCAGACACTCACCACCTCTGTGTGAAAACATTGCCACTCGGGACCCTTATGTATCTCTGCCCTCTCACTTTAAGCCTACAACCCCTAGTTTTAGACTCCCCTTTGATGGGGAAAAGCTGTTGGCCATCCATCAAGCCATGCAACATCAGGAGGTGGAGGAGCCGATATTTCGGTGTAACCCTCTTTCAGGTTACACCCGAAATGTTGACTTCTCCACCTCCTGATGCTGCCTGGCTTGCTGTGTTCTCCCAGCCTCCTGCTTGTCTTCCTTGGATTCCAGCATCTGCACATCTTTTTGTCTCTCTCCTACCTTATCTATGCCTCTCACGACGCTGAAGAAAAGACACATTTAGTTCAAGCTTATCATCTTGCACTCATCAGAACATTTTGCAAGAATACAGATTTAAAGGGGGAAACTTGACATGTACATATTCTAAGTATGTAAGTTAGCTGGAAGGTTTGTCTTCAGACGTTTCATCACCATGACTAGATAACATAATCAGTGAGAGTCTCCAGTGAAATGATCGTGGTATGTCCCACCTATTTCTAGGCTTTGGTTTCTTAAGGTGGATGATGTCATCCTGGGCCAGGCGAAACAAAGACATGCACGAGAATTCTTAGAGACATGGCATTCTAACCAGAACTCCATTAGTAAACACATCAACTTAGATCCTATCTACCTTCCCTTGAAAGAAAGAACCGGAAATGACATCACCCACCTGAAGAAACCAAGCCCTATAAATAGAGAGATGGGACATACCACCAGCGCTTCACTGGCAACTCTCACTGATGATGTCACCTAGTTATGGTGACGAAACATCTGAAAACAAACCTTCCAATTCAGCGAGCTAACTTACATACTTATCATCAATCTGAGCTACAAATCTTCTCAAAAATTGTTAATATACATACTCTCTCGCCAACCAATCAATAATCTTGTCTCATGCATCATAGATGTTGCCCTTCTTTGTAGTTGGTACTTCTTGTGAATTGTCCTGAAGTTGAAAAGCTGTGACAAAGTATGTCTTTTTTCAGCAGTACCCAATTTCTGTGCTCCTGAGTGACTCTAAGTCATCATACAGCACAGTCAGAACACTGAGCCCCAGCTCTGGAAGGTCAAACACTCATTTAGCCTGATGGTCACACTGCTAACCCTCAGATCAAAAGAAAGAATGTTTGACATGACCCTGCTGTGCTATGTACAGAGAGTATGCAACACAGCAACAGATAGTTTGTCCCACTGGTCGATGCCAGTGCTGATCTGATGCCCCACTCAAGACTCTGCCCACCCAATATTGTCTCACCCCCACATCGTATTCGTCTACTCCTTACTCCCTTGTGCTTTTATCCGCTTTGCCTTCAACATACCTGCACCCTTCATGGGTGGCACGGTGACTTTGGTTAACATTGCTGCCTCACAGCCCAAGGGACCCAGGTTCGCTTCCGCTTTCAGGCAACTGTCCGTGTAGAGTTTGCACATGTTCCCTTTGTCTGTGTGGGTTTCCTCCAGGTGATCCGGTTTCCTCCCACATGGATTTGGATGTGGACATAGGTGGTATAGTTAGTAAGTTTTCAGATTATGCCAAAATTGGAGGTGTAGTGGACAGTGAAGAAGGTTACCTCAGATTACAACGGGATCTTGATCAGATGGGCCAATGGGCTGAGAAGTGGCAGATGGAGTTTAACTTAGATAAATGTGAGGTGCTGCACAAATCAGGGCAGGATTTATACACTTAATGGTAAGGTTCTAGGGAATGATGCTGAACAAAGAGACCTTGGAGTGTAGGTTCATAACTGCTTGAAAGTGGAGTCGCAGGTAGATAGGATAGTGAAGAAGGCGTTTGGTATGCTTTCCTTTATTGGTCAGAGTATTGAGTACAGGAGTTGGGAGGTCATGGTGCGGCTGTACAGGACATTGGTTAGGCCAGTCTTGGTCTCCCTCCTATAGGAAGAATGTTGTGAAACTTGAAAGGGTACAGAAAAGATTTACAAGGATGTTGCCAGGATTGAAGGGTTTGAGCCAAAGGGAGAGGCTGAACAGGCTGGGGCTGTTTTCCCTGGAGCATTGGAGGATGAGGGATGACCTTATAGAGGTTTATAAAATCATGAGGGACATGGATAGGATAAATAGACAAAGTCTTTTCCCTGGGGTTGGGGAGTCCAGAACTAGAGGACATAGGTTTTGGGTGAGAGGGAAAAGATTTAAAAGGGACCTAAGGGGCAACTTTTTTACATAGAGGGTGGTGCATGTATAGAATGAACTGCCAGAGAAAGTGGTGGAGGCTGGTACAATTACAGCATTTAAAAGGCATCTGGATGGGTATATGAATAGGAAGGGTTTAGATGGATATGGGCCAAGTGCTGGCAATTGGGACTGGATTCGGTTAGGATATCTGGTCGGCATGGACGAGTTGGACCGAAGGGTCTGTTTCTGTGCTGTACATCTCTATGACTCTATGTGCAGCTTAGGTCGCTTACTTGCCCATAGTGTCTAGATATGTGTAGTGTCTAGATATGTGCAGGCTAGGTGGGTTAACCATGGGAAATAGGATACAGGGATAGGGTAAGAGGGTGGGAACCTCTTCAGAGGGTTGCTGTAGACTCGACAGGCTGAATGGCCTGCTTTCACACTGTGGGGATTCTATGATTCACTGCAGTTATTTCCTGTGGTAGCCCATTCCGCACTCCCAATAATCACTGGGTAAAGATATTTCTCCTGAATCCCCTACTGGGTTCACCATCAACAAGCTTGTTTTGATGGCCCCTCGCTTTGATCTCACTTTCCCCACTGCCTCCTCCGAAAGTGTAAACATCCTCTTTACATCTAGCCTCTTGAAATCCCTTTATCGTTTTAGAACTCTTCGTCAAGTCACCCCTCTCTTTTCTTGCAAAAAGTGACTTGGCCTGTTCAATCTTTAGTAATAAACCTCTAAGTTTAGGTACCATCCGAGTCAATCTGTTTTATGTCTTCTCCTTTGTATCTCACTTGTAGTTGTTGTTATCCTCCTCATGCCATTTTAATGTGGAAAGTTAATGTAGTTTTGACAGTAGGTATGAGAACCATTAACAGCTTGCAAACATGATCTCTACTCATGGTCTTCAAACACAGAATGTTAGAATGGCTACAGCCCAGAAGGAGGCCATTCAGCCCATAATGTGTATGCCAGCTCTCTGTATGTATTATGCAGCTACTCCCTGTCCTTTCCCAGCTGTGTTTAACCAGTTCCCTAAAGGAAAGCCATTATTAATCCTTCACCACCACATTCTGTGTTCTGGATCTTAAACGCTCCCAGTTTTTTTTTTGTATAGCTGTCTTCCTTAAATAAGAATGTAAGAATATAAGAAATCTGAGTAGGAAGAAGTCATTTGAGCCTGTCTTATGGGACTATTTTAGTTTGGGATTATGTTTGGTCTGGACTGGTTGGACCGAAGAGTATAATTCCATGCTGTATGACTCTGGGGCTGATCTCCTACCTCAACGCCACATACCTGCATTACCTCAGTGACCCTCAGTGTTTTTAAGATGTGGAAATCTATCGACCTCTGTCTTGAATATGCTTAATGATTGAGTCTCCACAGCCCTCTGGGATGGAAACATCCAAAAGTTCACCACTCTCAGAGTGATGAAGTTCATCTCATGTAACTCTAAAATGGCCTGCCCTGTATTCTGAGTCAAAATTGTGGTGCTGGAAAAGCACAAATGGTCAGGCAGCATCCGAGAAGCAGGAAAATCAACGTTTCAGGCAAAAGCTCTTCATCAGGAAGGAGGCCAGGAGCCTCTGAGGTGGAGAGATGAATGGGAGGGGGTTGGGGCTGGGGGGAAGGTAGCTGAGAGTGCAATAAGTGGATGGAGGTGGGGGTAAAGGTGATAGGTCAAAGAGGAGGATGGAGCAGATAGGTGGGAAGGAAGATGGACAGATGGGACAAGTCATGAGGATGGTGCTGAGCTGGAAGGTTGGAACTGGGGTAAGGTGGGGGGAGGGGAAATGAGGAAACTGGTGAAGTCCACATTGATGCCATAAAATTGGAAGTCCCAAGGCAAAAGATGAGGCGCTCTTCCTCCAGGCATCGGGTGGTGAGGGAGTGGCGGTGAAGGAGGCGCAGGACCTGCATGTCCCCAGCAGAGTGGGAGGGGAAGTTAAAGTGTTTGGCCGTGGGGCAGTGGGGTTGATTGGTGCGGGTGTCTCGGAGATGTTCCCTGAAGCGTTCTGTGCGTAGGAGTCCTGTCTCCCCAATGTAGAGGAGACCGCATCAGGAGCAACGGACACAGTAAATGACATGTGTGGAAGTGCAGGTGAAACTTTGATGGATGTGGAGGGCTCCTTTGGGGCATTGGATGGAGGTGAGGGGGGAGGCGTGGGCGGAGGTTTTGCAGTTCCTGCGGTGGCAGGGGAAAGTGCCGGGAGGAGAGGGTGGGCTGCTAGAGGACGTGGACCTGACCAGGTAGTCACGAAGGGAACAGTCTTTACGGAAAACGGATGGGGTGGGGAGGGAAATATATCTCTGGTGGTGGGGTCTGTTTGTAAGTGGTGGAAATGATGGGATGTATATGGAGATTGATGGGGTGGAAGATGAGGACCAGGGGGTTCTGTCCTTGTTGCGGTTGGAGCGGTGGGGTTCGAGGGACATGGATGAGATGCACTGGAGGGCATCATCAACTAAGTGGGAAGGGAAATTGCGGTCTTTAAAGAAGGAGGCCATCTGGTGTGTTCTGTGGTGGAACTGTGGCAGATGCGGCGGAGGCGGAGGAATTGGGAATGCTTCTAAGTTCTAGACACTACCTGTCCAAGGTGAAACATAGAGTCACACGGCACGGAAATAGACCCTACAGTCCAACCAGTCCGTGCCAACCATAATCCCAAACTAAACTAGATCCCCTCCCCTTTATTTTGAATCAAGTTCTCTCTAATCTTGATCTCCGATTCTTGATTTGCCCAGGACGGGAAAATTCCCCTCAGAATCTTAAACTGTCACAGGTACACATCTAAATCCCCCATATGTAATCCTCTACAGCACAGAAAAAGCCTATTGTGTCTTTGCCGGTCAAAAACAACCAGCTAACTATTCTGATCCCATTTTCCAGCCCTTGGCATCTCAAGTGCACACCTAAATACCTCCTAAATGGTATGGATAGGGTAAATAGGCAAGGTCTTTTCCTTGGAGTGTGGGGAATGCAACACTACAGGGCGTATGTGTAAGTTGCGAGGAAAGATATAACAGGGACCTATGAGGCAACCTTTTCACCCAGAGGGTGGTACGTGTATGGAATGAGCTGCCAGAGGAAGTGGTGGAGGCTGGTACAATTGCAACATGTAAAAGGCATCTGGATGGGTGCATGACTAGGAAGGGTTGAAAAGAGATACGGGCCAAGTGCTGGCAAACACAGCAAGATTAATTTGGGATATCTGGCCGGTATGGACGAGTTGGACCAAAGGGTTTGCTTCCATGCTGTACAACTCTATAGTGAGGGTTTCTGTCTGTGTAACCTTCACGGGCAAGTGAGTTCCAGATTCCACCATACTCTGGGTGAAAAAGAAAGTTTCCTCACATTTCCTCCAAACCTCCTGCCCATTATCTTAATCCTTGCCTCCTTGTCGTTGATCCCTCCCTCAAAGGGAAGAAGTTCCTGCCCTCCCTACCCTATGTTGCCCCTCATGATTTTATCCACCTCAATTATCTCACCTCCGCTCTAAGGAAAACAAGCCCGATCTATCAAACCACACACATTTTGGTAGAGGTGAATGCTCTTACTGTAGCCTTGGTATCAACTTGGTATTAACTTGTCTAATCTCGTCACGCCATTTTATTCTGGAAAATGGAAGTCAGCGTGACAATAGAGGTTAAGGGTCAATTAGAACATGCAACATGATCCCATTGAAACATTTTCAAATTGAAAAGTCACCAGCTTAAACAATCACCTACATTTCTTTTTTTTGATGGGGTATGGAGAGGTGAATGTTTAACATGTTTTATTGATTAATTGCGTTATTGTCCATTTTTATTTCCACAGTTGGGCTCAACTGCTCGGCAGATTTCTGTGAAAATGGTGGCACGTGTCTGGCGACAATAAATGGACCTGTGTGTGTGTGTTCTCCATCCTTCATAGGAAAATACTGCGAGTGTACGTTGTTTTACTTTTTATTTGCTGTCTCTTCATACTCTGACCAAGTTAGATCAGGGGAAATTGGTTCCCCATGGCAGGGCGCATGATAGAAAAGATGACTTAAGATAATGAACAAAAGAGGCAGAATTTTGTAACACAGTGAGTTTGTTTTATGATGGGGATAGTGCCACTGGACAATAACCCAGAGGCCCAGATTAACGCTTGTGGGGACCTGGGTTCAAATCCCAGCACAGAATTTAAATTCAATTCAAACAAAATTCAGACTTTGAAAGTTAGTCACAGGAATGAGGGCCTGTAAAAACTCATCTGGTTCATCAATGCCCTTTAGGGAGGGAAATCCACTGTCTGGCCTACATATGGCTCTAGACAGCTGTGATGTGGCTGACCATTAACTGCCCTCTGAAATGGCTAAGCAAATCACTCAGCTTCAAGGGCAATTGAGGGGGGCAACAAATGGTGAAACAACAAGCGTGTGCTGCTTGAAAGTGTGAGTGAGTCAAATTCAATAGGAACATTCAACAGAGTGGTGAGATAGAAGGGGAGAAAAATTTGCAAGGCCTCAGAGAAAGAACAGACGGAAGTGGGAATTTTTTTAAAATTCATTTGTGCGTCGCTGGCTGACCAGAATTTATTGCCCTGTCCCTAATTGCCCCTTGCTGGTGAGCTGCATTCTTGAACCACTGCAGTCACCTGCTGTGGGTTGACCCACAATGCCCTTAGGGAAGAAGTTCCAGGATTTTGACCGAGCAACAGTGAAAGAATGGTCAATATATTTCCAGGTGAGTGGCTCAGAAGGTGGTGGTGTTCCTATAATGGGTGATGGGAACAATGGGATAAAGAGCCAGCAGTCCGACATGAGGGGACAAATGGCCTCAGGGCAAATCTGCGGAAACGCCATCTTGTGACATGTTTGAAATACTGTCTAGTCAGCTTACAGTATGATAACATGTGGTCATCTTCCTGAGTTAATCACATCGTCCCTGGTTAATTCACCGTGTCTGACCTGCATGAGTGAAATGTGTGCTTGGTTTGTCTCCACTCTTTTTAAAGTCAATGGTATAGAGCAGAGGTAGGGAACCTTTTCATGTTGGAAGGCCACATTATGTTAGCTGTAATCTAATAAGGCCGCATCCAAGAAACCTCAATTATATATTCTTCAAAATTCACATTTTTTTTAATTGTGGCGGTCAGTCTGTGAGGATTACTTTGTTGAATTTTCTTTTACTCTCTGGCATTTTAAATACATTCACTTTAAGATTAAAATAAAAATAATAAAGGACGAAAAAACCATATTAATAAAAGATTTGTTCTGCAAAATTTGGATTCAGTCAAAAGGCCACACACAATGGGCTAGAAGGCCGCAGGTTCCCCAACCCCTGGTTTAGATTAGATTAGATTAGTTACAGTGTGGAAACAGGCCCTTCGGCCCAACAAGTCCACACCGACCCGCCGAAGCGTAACCCACCCGTTCCCGGACTATAGGGCAATTTAGCATGGCTAATTCACCCTAATCTGCACATCTTTGGACTGTGGGAGGAAACCGGAGCACCCGGAGGAAACCCACGCAGACACAGGGAGAACATGCAAACTCCACACAGACGGTCGCCTGAGGCGGGAATTGAACCCGGGTCTCTGGTGCTGTGAGGCAGCAGTGCCACCATGCCGCCCAATTGGTATGGGTTGTGGACCTGAAAAATCATAAGGCTGCAGTAAACTTAAAATGCATTTTTGGGTGTGACGTTGGTATCACCAGTACCTGAGGAGCCCTCCTATCACAGAGGGCCTGTACCGTGCTGGTGGACCCCACATGCTCCTTCGTCACAGAGACTGGAGTGTTGGTTTCTAAGCTAACTGTCCCATTCCCTCCTCAGATGGTACATGTGCATCAAGCCCCTGTAAGAACGGAGGCACTTGCATCCAGAAAGAAGACAAATATGAGTGCTCATGTCCTGCTTTGTATGACGGTGACTTATGTGAAGGTAAGGGTTTGGTGTGTCGTTTTTAAAACATTGAGTATCTTCATAGAATCAAGAATACTATAAAAGGATTAACTCCACCTCACGATTAAGTCTCAGTGATTGAGTGACCAGATCAGAACAAAGGATCATGTCAGCATGGATGGGTTAGATACAAAATTCTAGACATGCTAGGCTTGGTTTTCTTACAGATCACCCAATAGATGCTGTGGAAACAGGCCATTTGGCCCAACAAGTCCACACTGACCCTCCAACGAGTATCCCACCCTGACAATTCCATTTCCCCTACCACTCCTGAACACTGTAACGGCAATTTAGCGTGGCCGATTCACTCTAACCTGCACATTTTTTGGATTGTGAGTGGAAACCCACACAGACAAAGGGAGAACGTGTAAACTCCACACAGACCATCACCTGAGGCTGGAATTGGACCCAGGTCCCTGGTGGTGTGAGGTAGCAGTGCTAGCCTCTGTGCCACTCGTCCCTCAAGACAATCAAGCTTGTTTCTTACCCTCTGTAAATGCCAACTCACCAAAAACTCAAGTGTTCCCTCACCCAAGAGCACCAGTACCTTTCCCAGGCCCCATGCTCGCCGATCCAGTTCAGTTCCAGTCCAGGAACATGTCATATTTGAAATCCTTGTCCGTGCTTTGATATCCCTCTCTATCTTGTTCCTGCCCCATAACTGTCTCAGTAGCCTCCTCCAGCCTTACTGCTCCGTACCCTTCTGACTCTCGTCTCCTGAGCACCCCCAGTGAGTGTCCACTTGTGCTCAGTCCTACTGACTGAATACACCTTAGGCTAGAGATACAGGCTGTGGGGAGGGGTGGTGGCACAGTGGTTCCCCACTGCTGCCTCACAGCGCCAGGAACCCGGGTTCGATCCCACCTTCAGGCGACTGTCTGTGTGGAGTCTGCAAATCTCCCCTGTGCAGGTTTCCTCCCACAGTCCAAAGATGGGCAGGTTAGGGTGGATTGGCCTTGCTACATTGCCTGCAATGTCCAGGATGTGTGGGCTTGGTGTATTAGCCATGGGAAGTGCAGGGTTATGTGGATGGGATGGGCTGCTCTTTACAAGGTCGGTGCAGACTCAATGGGCTGAATGGCCTGCTCCCTGCACTGCAGGGATTCAATTATGGTTTTGGGAAAAGGCAATCTGAACCAAATTAATTGAGTTTTCGAGAGGGAGGGATTCTATTCTCTTGTAAAACGACCAAGGGGTGACCTAATAGAAATCTTTAAAAGTGATAATGAGTTTTACTCATGTACAAATAGAGAGAATGTTGGGAAGAGCAGAATTGTCAGTATGGGAGAGTTCACAGGAAAACGATCAGGAATTCAGGGAAAACCTCCCCACCCAGAGAGCTGCTGTCAGATTTACCTAAAAATGTAGAAAGGTGTAAGAAGCCCAAGAGGCAAAAGTAAGGACTGCAGATGCTGGAGATCAGAGTCTAGAATAGAGTGGTGCAGGAGGCTATTTTCCCTGGAGTGTCGGAGGCTGAGGGGTGACCTTATACGGGTTTATAAAATCATGAGGGGCATGGATAGGGTGAATAGACAAGGTCTTTTCCCCAGCGTAGGGGAATCCAAAGCTAGAGGGCATAGGATTAACGTGAGATGGGAAAGATTTAAAAGGGACCTAACCGGGCAACTTTTTTCACACAGAGGGTGGTACGTGTATGGAATGAGCTGCCAGAGGAAGTGGTGGAGGATGGTACAATTACAGCATTTCAAAGGCATCTGAATGGGTGCATGCATAGGAAGGGTTTAGAGGGATTTGGGCCAAATGCTGGCAAATGGGACTAGATTAATTTCGGATATTTGGTTGGTATGGACAAGTTGGGCTGGAGGGTCTGTTTCCGTGCTGTATGACTCTAAGCACCTGAGTGTCAGAATGTGAATGGTGGGGACCACTGGGTTGAATTCAGTAGTATATTTGCTTTTAATGGGAAGCTGGACAAGCCGATCTGAAGAAGGAAAGAGAGTTAATTAAGATGGTAGAGAAAAGATGGTAAGAGGCTCAGTATGCCTGAATGACCTACAGGTACTTTGTAACCTCTGTCGTCCAAAATGTTCTTTGCACGATAGGCAATACAATTGATGAAGGGCTTTTGCCCGAAACGTCGATTTCGCTGCTCGTTGGATGCTGCCTGAACTGCTGTGCTCTTCCAACACCACTAATCCAGTATTTGGTTTTCAGCATCTGCAGTCATTGTTTTTACCCAATACAATTAACAAATCCATCCTATGAAATCTCTATAGAGCAGCTGGCCACAGTGGTGGGGGAGACTTTGGGTTTGCACTGAGCTCCAATGGATTTATTTATAGGACTTAATAATTTATCTGTGTCATCTGGCTAACGTTATTCAGTAGGGAGCTGCGATACGTGGTGGAAATAGAACCTATCAGTCCTTCCAGCTCAGGGACACAAGGACAGCAGCTATAGGCAAGGACAGCTCGCTGATTGACAACAGGGACCCTTTTAACTCTCGTGGTTGCCACAGATTTGCACCATGACTGTTCTCAGAAGTATTCCATTGCGGTATTATGAACCTGAAATTCCAGGCTCCGTAAACATTCAGTGCTACTCAGTGCTGACAGATTTTATTTTGTCTCTTCTTAGATGTTACCAAGGTCATCATTGTTGCGGTCGTGGTGGTTGTGGTGGTCCTTCTCATTGTCGGGGCAGTGCTGATTTGCTTCTGCTGCTGCAGGTACGTAGTCACAACCTTACTGACCCCAGAATAAAATGATCCGGTCTGACATCCTTATTCAGTCCTGAGACGTTTGTTCTGAGGAGTTGAACGCTTGCAGCTTTGATGTTGAGAGGCCCTCAACATTACCTCAGTAATGGATTCAGCCCAGTCTATGGGTTACCCTCAGTTACATCCCAGGATTACCAAGCGGTTACAGCCCACAAGGAGACCATTTGGCCCTTCAGGGGCTATCACTGGCTCTCCGAACTAGCAACGCATTTAGTGCCATTCTTCTTGTCTTCTCCCTGTAACCCTATACATTCTGTCTTTTGAAAGCCTTGATAGAGTCTGCCTCTACCGCACCCTCAGGTAGTGCATTCCAGATCCCAACCACTCACTAGATAAAGAGGTTTCTCCTCATGTGTCCAATTGCTTCATTTGCCAAAGATCTTCAACCTGCGCCTCTCATTCATTAGTAACTTCTACATAATTTTGCAAATATATAGTTTCTTACAGTCTCCTGTACACAAACTGAAGAACCAGTTTTCAATGTACAGATTCTTGGACCCATATCGTTGTCTGGACTGTTAATAATCTGCCACAAATTTTGTTAAAAATGGGTTTATTGGAGGATGGAGTTATTCTCAACTAATTCCTCTACTTCACCCATTCTTAAGACATAGTTTAGCCTCTGCACGATCTGTCTTTCCCAGATCAAGAAAGAGATAATCTGTGGAGTACCTCCAATGTAGAATGGTCCCAAAAGGTAGCAATGTTTCTAATCTGCTTCAGCGTAACCCTGAGTGTGTTTATTTTCCAAACAGGAATAGAGGATCAAAGAGAAGTGATACAACGAGTGACATCAGCTCCCTCAGCAGCGACATCGATTTGAAAGAAATAATGCGGCAAATCGAGGATGATCAACGTCACGGTGGAATATCAAATCCACGTTTCAATTACTAACCCGCCGGGACTGAACTGCAAATTCATTCGAAATTGTACATTTTAAGCACATTAAGTTGTTGTATCCGGTGCGAATTATTGAAAATGTTGTTTGTTATCGTTTGTTTAGCTGGGACATATCATACAGGTTGTTGCAATTAGAACAACATTTTCTCTCAATTTAAATTATAAAATGCTAAGCAGCAGTGTGTGAGTCTGAATGTGTGTTCTAGGTTGATGCTAAGGTGCAGATGGCACTTAGGGAGTCAGAGATGTACAGCACAGGAACAGACCCTTCTGTCCAACTCGTCCATGCTGACTAGATATTTGATATTAGCGGTTTATAAAGCGATTGTCGCCATTTGAAAACTAGCTCTGAAGACCTTTAAAACCTCTATTTCAACAAAGTAGCAAGCACTTGGCACACTACTATTAACTCAGATTCATATCATACTTTTGCCATGGTATGCCAATCTGAGAGAGCTCAGGGATCCCTGACTAATGATGGCATTTTGCGTGAGCGCCTGTGCACATCCAAACTGCCCTTCCTAACCACCCCCCACCGTTGCAGTGGGTGCAGTCTAAAGATCAGAGGCACAACTTCCTCAGGAGTGAAATTGGGATTGCATTTCCATGAACACATACAGGGATCTGGGATGAATTTGGAGCTAGGTTGCAAGTCAACCATGATCTCACTGAATGGTGGATCTGGGCTGCAGGAACTGAATGGACTCTATGTGACATCTCTAACAGATCATCCCACTGTCGACAAACGCACAAATAAATCCAGTTGAATTCTCTGGTTTGTTTGTTTGCATCTTTGGACCCAAATGTAACTTGCTCCTGATGAAGGGCTCCTGCCCAAAACGTTAATCTTCCTGCTCCTTTGATGCTGACTGATCTGTTGTGCTTTCCCAGCACCACTCTAATCTTGACTGTACTCACTGCCTGTTTTGTTGATGTTGAATCAATACAATCTTTGCATTTCAGCCTGTGTCATCTTTCAATTCAGTCAGTGGCGCAACTGAAGTGGAACTTTCAGGTTTTACTGTCCCACATACTCAAGTACAGGAGTACAGTGAAAAGTGTATAATGTCGCCAACACTTGGCACCATTTTAGGTACAAAAGTACTCTGATATGAAAAACCTTAGCAGTAAAAGAAACAAAGTTTTAAAAGTTAAGCTT
Organism: Chiloscyllium punctatum; assembly: GCF_047496795.1. Lineage (NCBI taxonomy): Eukaryota > Metazoa > Chordata > Chondrichthyes > Orectolobiformes > Hemiscylliidae > Chiloscyllium > Chiloscyllium punctatum. The sequence continues at coordinate 5,242,875 of NC_092759.1, forward strand.
TACCTTCATAAAATAAGTAGAAAAATAAAGAAATACAATAATAGTTAACATTAAAGTCCCTCTCAATATAAACTAGAAAAATAAAGTTCAAAGTTCAACAGTCTTTGATGAGTCCTCTGCTTAGCTGGCTCTCCAGAATTGCTGAAAGACAGAAGAATTGTTCCATGTTGCATTGGGGCACATCATGAAAACATCAGAACTGGGCACATAAACAGCTCCTCCCTTCCTCTGTGAGTCCTATTCCCTGAGATTTGAGCACGGAGCCCAGGGTGATGGTTGAGGTGCCAGTGCTGAGGGAGTACTGCCCGGTCAGAGATACGTTTCCCAATTCGTGGGTCATGACCCCACTCGGGCTCGCGAGACAGGATTCTGGAATCGTAGGCTGCGGGTAAAGCAATGGCCGCTATCATCTCTAGGAGCCAAGCAGCGCTTTAAAATCTCCATTTGTGCCCCGACTGATAGGCACAAACCTAATGGAGTGCTTTATCAGACCTGACAACAAAAGGTGTGAGAAGGTCAATTGTTCTTTGGTAGAAATCCAGTTTTTTTCATCAACCTGTCCAACACGGTAACTCAAAGCCTTTCCTCCTACCACCCCCAACTCCGTACCAGCAATGCCACTCCCCCCCCCAATCCCTCTTCCCAAAGTTTCACTCTGGGGTCACTTGAAGTCATAGAGTCATGCAGCATGGAAACAGACCCTTCGGTCCATTGTCCATGTTCCCAAACTAAACTAGGAGATGGTGAGGACTGCAGACGCTGGAAGTCAGACAAAGTGTGGAGCTGGAAGGGCACAGCAGGTCAGGCAGCATCGGAGCAACAGGAAAGTCAATGTTTCGGGTCAGATCCCTTCATCCACTTTTTATCATTCCAAACTAAACTAGTCTCACGTGCCTGTGTTTGGCCTTTATCCCTCCAAACCTTTATTATTCACATACTTGTCCAAATGACGTTTAAGTCGTAACTATACCCGCATCCACCACCTCCTCTGGCAGTTCATTCCACACACAAACCACCCTGTACAAAAAAAGTTGCCCCGCGTGTCCCTGTGAAATCTTTCTCCTCTCATCTTAAAAATATACCCCCTTGTCTTGAACTCCACCCCCTTAGATGGGAAAAAACCTTTGCGGTTCACCTTATCTATGTCCCTCATGATTTTATAAATCTCTATAAGGTCACCCCTCAACCTTCTATCGTCCAGTGAAAAAAGTCCCAGCCCGTCCAGCCTCTCCTTATAACTCAAGCCCCGCAGTTCTGGCAACATCCTGGTAAATCTCTTCTGATCCCTCTCCAATTTAATAGTATCCCTCCTATCATAGACCGACCAGAACTGGAAACAGCTATCCAAATGTAGCTTCACCAACATCCTGTACAATCTCAACATGACATCCCAACTCCTTTGGGCAATGGTCTGAGTAATAAAAGCAAATGTGCTAAATGCCTACTTAACCACAGCATGGAGACGGATCCTTCCATCCAACTCAACCATGCCAACCTGTGATGCAACATTCAAAGAACTATGTACCTAAACCCCTAGGTCTCTCTGTTGGACAACACTACCCAGGGCCCCACCATTTGTCGTACAAATCCTGCCTTTGTTCGCTTTACCAAAATGCAATACCTTGCATTTATCCAAATTAAACTCCATTTGCCACTCCTCAGCCTGTTGGCTCCACTGATCAAGATTTCTTTGTAATCCTAAATAACTTTCTTCACTGTCGACTATACCACCAATTTTGGTGTCAACTGCAAAGTTATTAACCATTCCTCTTCAATTCTCATCCAAATCATTTACATAATTGACAAACAACAGTGGACCCAGCTCCACCAGAGGCATGAAAATGGGGTCACATCAGGAAATGGTGTGGACTGGGGGGCGGGGGGGGGGGGGGGGGGTCAGGCAGGGTGTGTGATAATGACTGTGCTGGGCAGATGGAACATTAAGCCGTGGACATCATCTGCTCTCTTATAGAGTCATAGAGATGTACAGCACAGAAACGGATCCTTCCGTCCAACTCATCCGTGCCAACCAGATATCCCAACCCAATATAGCCCCATTTGCCAGCACTTGTCCCATATCCCTCTAACCCCTTCCTATTCACATACCCATCCAGATGGCTTTTAAATGATGTAATTGTACCAGCATCCAGCACTTCCTCTGGCAGTTCATTCCATACACACGCCACCCTCTCCGTGAAAATGTTGCCCCTTAGATCCCTTTTATATCTTATCCCCTCACCCTAAACCTACACCCTCTAGTTCTGGAAACCCCAACCTTGGGAAAAGACCTTGTCTACTTATCCTATCCATGCACCTCATGATTTTATAAACCTCCATAAGGTCACACCGCAGCCTATGACACTCCAGGGAAAACAGCCCTAGCCTATTCAGCCTCTTCTTATAGCTCAGATCCTCCAAACTTGGCAACATTCTTGTAAATCTTTTCTAAACCCTTTCAAGTTTCACAACATCCTTCCGATAGGAAGTCAGAATTGCATGCAATGTTCCAAAAGTGGCCTAACCAATGCCCTGTACAGCCTCAACCTGACCTCCCATACTCCTATACTCAATGCTCTGACCAATAAAGGAAAGCATACCAAACACCTTCTTCACTATCCTATCTACCTGCAACTCTACTTTCAAGGAGCTATGAACCTGCACTCCAAGGTCTCTTTGTTCAGCAACACTCCCTCGGACCTTACCATTAAATGTACAAGTCCTGCTTTGATTTGCTTTTCCAAAATGCAGCACCTCACATTTATCTAAATTAAAGTCCATCTGCCACTCCTCAGCCCATTGGCCCATCTGATCAAGATCTCATTGTACTCCGAGGTAACCTTCTTCACTCTCCACTATACCTCCAATTTTGCTGTCATCTGCAAACTTATTAACTATACCTCCTACGTTCACATCCAAGTCATTTATAGAAATGATGAAAAGTAGTGGACCCAGCACCGATCCTTGTGGCACTCCACTGGTCACAGGCCTCCAGTCTGAAAAGCAACCCTCCACCACCACCCTCTGTCTTCTACCTTTGAGCCAGTTCTGTATCCAAATGGTTAGTTCTCCCTGTATTCCATGCTAATCAGTCTCCCATGGGGAACCTTGCTGAACGCCTTACTGAAGTCCATATGGATCACATCTACTGCTCTGCCCTCATCAATCCTCTTTGTTACTTCTTCACCAAACTCAATCAAGTCCGTGAGACATGATTTTCCACCCACAAAGCATGTTCGCTGTTTCTTACACACTTCCTTTCTCTTCCCCTCTTCGGGGAGTTGCAGCGAGGTGTTGGAATGATTAGTAGCTGGTTATTCCTAAGTTCCTGGAGAGGGAACTCAAAGCTGGAGCCTCACGTCACCCAGTGCACCAGAAGACCCCCCCCAAGACAAAAGGCAATACACACTGGCAATCATCCAGCATCATAAGCAGGCTCTCGATTGGACTTGTTTGAATGGAGCAGTATCTTATTTAAGGTGCTATGGTGTTAAGGTACGCAGTTGTCCCTCCTGTCAGGTCATGGGTCAAGATTTTGGTAGCAATGGATGCCATCGAGCTCAGACTGCCATGCTTGGCCTGATGACCAGATCTTTTGAGGCCTGATTGCTGTTGCAAAACGAAACCTTGTGATGTGGTACATTTGTAAAAAAAACAGTGTTGAAACTATTCCCACTGCACTGAATCCTTTCCCGACCCTCCCAAACCTCCCGCTCAGAAACTCGAACACCCACTATTTCACCCCTTCCCCCCAGCCAAACCCTGTTCAGTCCCTCCCCAGGTCAGATGAGGCTTTAACATGGGTTTACATCTGGACAAAAATGTCTGAGCACTGTCCTAGGGCATTTGTAAATAGTGGTTCAGTCATGGAATCCTGACAGTATGGAAACAGGCCATTCGGCCCGTCGAGTCCACGCCAACTCTCCGAAGAACATCCCACCCAGACCCAACCCCATTCCTGCAGCCCTGCGTTTCCCATGGGTAACCCACCTAGCCTGCGCATCCCCAGGACACTATGGGGCAATTTAGCATGGCCGATCCACCCTAACCTGCACATCTTTGGATTGTGGGAGGGAAACCGGAACACCCAGAGGAAACCCATGTAGTCATGGGGAGAATGTGCAAACTCCACACAAACACCCAAAAGTGGAATCGAACCTGGGTCCCTGGCGTTGTGAGGCAGCAGTGCTAATGTGCTGCTGTGTCACCTAAACTGGGAGTGATATGTAGTAGGCGTGCACATGCAATGTTCCATTCTGTAACTAAACGTAACATAAAGGAAAACAAAAAAGCTAGGAGCGGGAATGGGCAGTTCAGTCCTTCGAGCCTGCTCCACCAATCAACACAATCACGGGTGATCTCATCACAGCTCCAATTTCACTCTCCTGCCTGTCCTCCCTTACCTTTCAGACCAGTAAGAATTACAAACCTGTCCCCTTCCTCCTCAAATTTACTCACTATCCCAACATCCACCACACTCTGGGGGAGTGAATTCCATAGATGCATGACCCTTTGAGAGAAGTAATTCCTCCTCACCTCATTTGAAATCTTATCCTAAAACTATGACCCCTCATTCTAGAATGCCCCTCAGTAAACATCCTCTCGACATTTACTTTGTCAATCCCCAGTAGCATCTTATATACTTCAGTTAGATCTCTCCTCCTTTTTCTAAAACCTGAAACAATTGAAATCTACTTTAGTTTGTCAGTACCTCCACTGGGATTGAATACACAGTGGCTAGAGGAATAAGGATAACGGGCCAATATGTTTCACCTCCGATGGGTGCCCAGCATATTGGTGCAGGATAACATTAGATTAGAGTGAAAACAGGCCCTTGCGCCCAACTAGTCCACACCGACCTTCCAAACAGTAACCCACCCAGACCCATTTCCCTCTGACTAATGCACCTAACGCTACGGGCAATTTAGCATGGCCAATTCACCTGAGCTGCACACCTTTGAACTGTGGGAGGAAACTGGAGCAAATCCATGCAGATACAGACAGTCACCCGAGGCTGGAATCGAACCTGGGACACTGGTGCTGTGAGGCAACAGTGCTAACCACTGAGCCACTGTGCTGCCCTGAGCTAATCTTTACTCAGTCATATTTATATACAAATGCGAAACATTATGAGAGTGAAACTCCAAACTCAATCACCCTCAAATAGTTTCAGTAAATGCATTTTTCCCTATTAGCTCAAGTAAAATTCCATCTGCATTATTGAACACATACTCGTATATACTCGAGTATTAGTCAAATTTTTTTTTGCTTTTTTTTAAGGTGAAATTTATGGGGCCAACTATTACTTGGATACTACTTTTGAGCGGCTGAAATTCGTGTATGTCAAAATTCATACCGTATCATTCGCAGAAACTCAACTGATCTCTAATGGAACAAAAGAATAATAAAAAAACAATTATGGTAATTAGATTACTTACAGTGTGGAAACAGGCCCTTCAGCCCAACAAGTCCACACCAACCTGCCAAACCGCAACCCACCCAGACCCATTCCCCTACACCTAACACTACATGCAACTTAGCATGGCCAACTCACCTAACCCTGCACATTTTCAGATTGTGGGAGGAAACCCACACAGACACAGGGAGAACGTGCAAACTCCACACAGTCAGTCGCCTGAGGCAGGAATTGAACTCAGATCTCTGGCACTGTGAGATAGCAGTGCTAACCACTGTGCCACCGTGCCGCCCCAAATATGAAGACCCAGAGCAGAGTGGGATTACCCGCAGACTGGAATGCCAGAGCTGAGCACAACAGCTGACACTGACTCACAAATGTTGATCTGTTATCTGTGAAGAACTAGGATCGACTTTTACATGAGATATATGGAAAATTCCAATTTCTTTGGTCGACGTTTACAGGAGATCGACGCACTTGAGTATATATGGTAAATAGAGTTTCAGAGTTTGTGTTGGGCACTTGAGTCAACTCATACAATTAAAAGTAGGATTTTGGGTAGCACTGTAGAACAGAGAGATCGAGGTACGTAATTCTTTGAAATTTGCGTCACAGGTAGACAGGCTGGTTAAGAAGGCATTTAGCAGGCCAGTCTTCATTACTCAGACTTTTGAGTACAGAAGCTGGGACATCATGTTAAGGTTATACAGGATGTTGATGAAGCCCTCTTCTGTGTCCAGTCCTGGTTGCCCTGTTATAGTGAAGATATTATTAAGCTGGAGAGGGCTCAGGAAAGATTTACCAGGATGTTGCCGGGAATGAAGGGCTTGAATTATAAGGAGAGGCTGGATAGGCTGGGGCTTTACTCATTGGACCATTGGAGGTTGCATCATCCAATGACAAAGAGTCAAAGAGTTGTACAGCACAGAAACAGATCCTTCGGTCCAACCACTCCAGACCCACCATAATCTCAACCCACCTGCCTACTCCTGGCCTATATCCTTTCAAATCTTTCCTATTCATGCACTTAAACAAATGTCTTTCAAACGTTGTAACTGTATCCGCATCCACCACTTCCTCAGGAAGTTCATTCCACGCACGATCCACTCTCTATGTGAAACAGTTGCCCCTCATTGTCTTTTTTATACCTCTCCCTTCTCACCTTAAAAGTACACCCCCTTGTCTTGAAATCCCCCACCCTAGGGAAAAGGCACCTACGATTAAGTGAAACTATACCCCTAATGATTTTATAATTCCCCTACAAGGTGACCTGTCAACCTCCTAAACTTCAAGGAAAAAAAGTCCCAAGCTCTCCTGCTAACTCGCGTCCCACGATGACTCTGGAGTTGCTTGTCCAAGAGTGTAGCAAACTGTGGCTCCTGTTTTAACAGTGCTGAAGGTTTTCCCTGGGCTGTAGCTCAGTCCAGGGGACTGAGTGAGGTACCCAGGTTGTGCAGAGCAACTGGTCTGATGAGGTGTGTGTTCAGGTGTGTGAGTGTGCGTGTGTCTGTTCGTTCCACAAGAAGAGGAAGAGACGAATAGGAAAGTGGCCATTTGGACCCTATTCCAGCATTTAATTGGACCTGTAGTCCCAACTCACTCTTACACCCTTTGGTCCACAATACAATCATTGAAAGTTCGTGGCACGGCAAGATGCCACAGACATCAGGTCTGCACGGCCAAGGAACAAGTCACCCAGCACTTTTCAACGTATTGACCATAGGCCTGAATGTTATAGCACTTGGGTACATATCTGTAGAGGTGTGATTCCTCCCAACAGGGACAAAGACTAAGGAGGCAAACAGGATTCAAGCAAGTAGTGGACCTTGATTCAAGCAAAGGCCGGTGCAGGGAGAGGGCCAAAGGATCTTCCCCAAATCTGGCTTCGACATGAAAACACAATTGTTTTCTTAATCTTCAGCTCAGATCAGAAGAGAGATCAATGACACACTCAGATTTTACAATAAAAAAACGCATTTTTATATATTTTATGTTACAATGAATATACACGTGGTTACTGCACTCTCCCCTTCCCTCCTGTGGGACCAATCTTGTAAAACACCTCATTAATGATGGACACTCCTAGGAGAGCCCGAGGTTCTGAGCTATCTCTAATGATATTTAACAATTATGGCAATCTCTAGGCCTTGGGAGCTTTCTAGGTTCCGATACTTGGGATACATATCTAAATGAGTTGAGAGTTTCTGCTTTGATGATCAGCCCACCCCCCACCACACCCCCTTCTGGCAGTGAATTCCAGACCCCGACCACACTATGGGTGAAAAGATTATTCCCCATCTCCCCACTAATCCTTCTACCAATCATTTCAAAGTACTTCCCTGGACACCCAACAAAAAGTTAACGAAATGAAACAAAGAACTGCGGATGCCAGATTTCCAAAAAACAGAAACAGAAATTACTGGAGAAACTCAGCAGGTCTGGCAGCATCTCTGAAGAGAAAGCAGAGTTAAATGTTTCGAGTCCAGTGACACATCTTCCATAAAAGTTAAAGTACTTAACTTGAGTAAGGGAAATGTTAATGCTATAAGTCAGTGTCGGAGAAATTAGCCCAATAATGCAAAGACCACACAGACCAGATCGGGTGAAATTGACAAGCTGTTTATTACAAGCTATATGGCTGGAAGAGAAATTGACTAGGCTGACACAGAACTGACAGTCTGCACAGGTAGATCAAGGGTTGTCTTCTTCCAGCTGAGGGTGAAGCCAGGTTTTATAGGAATCTTGTACAATAAGGTTAATTAGAAATGGAGAAAGATACAACGTGTTTGGAAATGGAGTTACAATAATGATAACTGAAAAACAGTTATCGGAAGAATGTCCCAATTCTCGATACAATGCCACATCCTGAAGGATAGAAAGGGAGGCAAGAGAGGAGGGAGAGTGGCATTTTTGATAAGGTATAGCATTACAGCTGTGCTGAGGGAGGATATTCCCGGAAATACATCCAGGGAAGTTATTTGGGTAGAACTGAGAAATAAGAAAGGGTTGATCACCTGATTGGGATTGTATTATAGACCCCCCAATAGTCAGAGGGAAATTGAGAAACAAACTTGTAAGGAGATCTCAGCTATCTGTAAGAATAATAGGGTGGTTATGGGAGAGGATTTTAACTTTCCAAACATCGACTGGGACTGCCATAGTGTTAAAGGTTTAGATGGAGAGGGATTTCTTAAGTGGGTACAAGACAATTTTCTGATTCAGTATGTGGATGTACCTATTAGAGAAGGTGCAAAACGTGACCTACTCTTGGGAAATAAGGCAGGACAGGTGACTGAGGTGTCAGTGGGGGAGCACTTTGGGGCCAGCGACCATAATTCTATTAGATTTAAAATAGTGATGGAAAAGGATAGGTCAGATCTAAAAGTTGAAGTTCTAAACTGGAGAAAGGCCAATTTTGACGGTATTAGGCAAGAACTTTCGAAAACTGATTGGAGGCAGATGTCCACAGGTAAAGGGACGGCTGGAAAATGGGAAGCCTTCAGAATTGAGATAACAAGAATCCAGAGAAAGTATATTCCTGTCAGGGTGAAAGGGAAGGCTGGTAGGTATAGGGAATTCTGGATGACTAAAGAAATTGAGGGTTTGGTTCAGAAAACGAAGGAAGCATATGTCAGGTATAGACAGGATAGATCGAGTGAATCCTTAGAAGAGTATAAAGGCAGTAGGAGTATACTTAAGAGGGAAATCAGGAGGGCAAAAAGGGGACATGAGATAGCTTTGGCAAAGAGAATTAAGGAGAATCCAAAGGGTTTTTACAAATATATTAAGGACAAGAGGGTAACTAGGGAGAGAATAGGGCCCCTCAAAGATCAGCAAGGCAGCCTTTGTGTGGAGCCGCACAAAATGGGGGAGATACTAAATGAATATGTTGCATCAGTATTTACTGTGGAAAAGAATATGGAAGATATAGACTGTAGGGAAATAGATTGTGACATCTTGAAAAATGTCCAGATTACAGAGGAGGCAGTGCTGGATGTCTTGAAACGGTTAAAGGTGGATAAATCCCCAGGACCTGATCAGGTGTAACTGAGAACTCTACGGGAAACTAGAGAAGTGATTGCTGGGCCTCTTGCTGAGATATTTGTATCATCGATAGTCACAGGTGAGGTGCCAGAAGATTGGAGGTTGGCAAACGTGGTGTCACTGTTTAAGAAGGGCAGTAAAGACAAGCCAGGGAACTATAGACCGGTGAACCTGACCTCGGTGGTGGGCAAGTTGTTGGAGGGAATCCTGAGGGACAGGATGTACATGTATTTGGAAAGGCAAGGACTGATTCGGGATAGTCAACATGGCTTTGTGCGTGGGAAATCATGTCTCACAAACTTGATTGAGTTTTTTGAAGAAGTAACAAAGAAGGTTGATGAGGACAGAGCAGTAGATGTGACCTATATGGACTTCAGTAAGGTGTTTGACAAGGTTCCCCATGGGAGACTGATTAGCAAGGTTAGATCTCATGGAATACAGGGAGAACTAGCCATTTGGATACAGAACTGGCTCAAAGGTAGAAGACAGAGGGTGGTGGTGGAGGGTTGTTTTTTAGACTGGAGGCCTGTGACCAGTGGAGTGCCACAAGGATCAGTGCTGGGTCCTCTACTTTTTGTCATTTACATAAGTTATTTGGATGCAAGCATAAGAGGTACAGTTAGTAAGTTTGCAGATGACACCAAAATTGGAGGTGTAGTGGACAGCGAAGTGGGTTACCTCAGATTACAACAGGATCTGGACCAGATGGGTTAATGGGCTGGCAAGTGGCAGATGAAGTTTAATTCAGGTAAATGCGAGGTGCTGCATTTTGGGAAAGCAAATCTTAGCAGGACTTATACACTTAATAGTAAGGTCCTAGGGAGTGTTGCTGAACAAAGTGACCTTTGAGTGCAGGTTCATAGCTCCTTGAAAGTGGAGTCACAAGTAGATAGGATAGTGAAGAAGGCGTTTGGTATGCTTTCCTTTATTGGTCAGAGTACTGAGTACAGGAGTTGGGAGGTCATGTTGCGGCTGTACAGGACATTGGTTAGGCCACTGTTGGAATATTGCGTGCAACTCTGGTCTCCTTCCTATCGGAAAGATGTTGTGAAACTTGAAAGGGTTCAGAAAAGATGTACAAGGATGTTGCCAGGGTTTCAGGATTTGAACTATCGGAAGAGGCTGAACAGGCTGGGGCTGTTTTCCCTGGAGCATCAGAGGCTGAGGTGTGACCTTATGGAGGTTTACAAAATTATGAGGGGCATGGATATGATAAATAGAAAAGTAATTTCCCTGGGGTGGGGGAGTCCAGAGCTAGAGGGCATAGGTTTAGGGTGAGAAGGGAAAGATATAAAAGAGACCTAAGGGGCAACGCTTTCACGCAGAGGGTGGTACGTGTATGGAATGAGCTGCTAGAGGATGTGGTGGAGGCTGGCACAATTGTAACATTTAAGAGGCATTTGGATGGGTATATGAATAGGAAGGGTTTGGGGAGATATGGGTCAGGTGCTGGTAGGTGGGACTAGATTGGGTTGGGATATCTGGTCGGCGTGGACGGGTTGGACCGAAGGGTCTGTTTCCATGCTGTACATCTCTATGACTCTATCCATGGGATCGGGTGATTCCAGTTCTCTTTGCAGGTAGGTGAGAATGTCTCTGAAACAGTAAGGTGCTTCCACTGTCCTGTCCTGGGAGCGATGTCCTTGGTGGTGCCTCTCTGGCTGACCTGTTCTTTGTGTGACTTTGGTATTGCTGTGTTATGAGACTGCCCTCGGGGCTTTGGGATAGCTGTGTTGACCGGGTATTGTTAGTGTGTTTTGGAAAGTGCCTTGCCTGCGAGTGCTGTCTGGCTTCACTTGTCAGCCTGTTGGATCATCGCTGTGGCGTTGTGGGTGTTTCTGGTATAGTTTGGCCAAGTTTTCCTGTGTTCTGTGTGGTCCCACTATGGTTAGGCAGGGTGGCAGATCTTTTCAGAAGTTAATTGGAGAAGACTATTCACAGGTAAAAGAACAACTGACAAGTTGGAGGCTTTTGAAAGTGTGATAACCAGAGTTCAAAGGTATTATGTTCCAGTTAGAGTGAACGGTACAGTTGGTAAGAATAGGGAACAATGGATTCATAAAGATATTGAGGTTCTGCTCAAGAATAAGAAGGAGTCATATATTAGATATAGACAACTGGGATCAAATGAACCTCTTGATCAGTATAAAGGGTATAGGGCATTCTTAAGAGAGAAATCAGGAGGGCTAAGGAGGGGATATGAGATTAGATTATCCTTAACCTTGTCTACAAATACGTTAAGAGCAAAAGAGCAACGAGGGAGAAAGTACAGCCCCTTAAAGATCAACGAGGTTGTCTGTGCTTTGAGCCTCGGGAGATGGAAGAGATACTAAATGAATATTTTGCATCAGTTTTTACTGTGGGGAAACACATGGAGGCTGGGGGACTCTGTGAACAAAATATTGATGTTTTGAAAACAGCTCACACTACAGGAGAGGACGTGCTGAAGGCCATGGGACCTGATCAAATGTATCCCAAGACATTGTGGGAAGTTAATGAAGAAATTGTGGGGTTCCTAACAGAGATATTTGTGCATTTGTAACCAAGGGTGAGATTAAGGGAATGAAGTGCTTTCAGTATTCTTGCTGTTATCAGTCCAAGTTGTTCTCAATCCCTTTTCTGCTCAAAATCTAGCCACTAAAATATAGTTTGTACATGCCACGTATAGTCCCAATCTCTTTTTCTCTGATGATCCCACACAAGTCAGATCCCAAAATTACATATAGCTTGATAGGTTTTTTTTATTTAATGTGGGAGTCTTTCACACAACACAAGGCTATAGGTTTGAGTTAAATAATAAAACAGAAGTTTATTACACAAAAGAAACAAAATAAAACAAATCAAGTGATCTACATTTAATATAGTTTAAATTAGTTAAAACAGCCAGCAAAACAAAATCCCAACAATCTCAAGTGTAGTTGATCAAAATCCAGAGAAATGTCCTTCCCTTTCAGGTATGTAGGTTGATTTAACCACTTTTTCTTGGTTCTGGTCCTGTAAACTTGAGGCTTTTTCTTTGACTCACAGAAGTGAGATAACCAATACCGATTTTTAACCAAACACCCCTGGTCTGGAAGTTTCGCCAATTTAAAACCCTTACTCTGATATAGCTTATTCCCTAAACTGCTCTAAGCAAACCCCTTTCTCGAGGAGGAATTGTTTTTACGTCTAACTTCACACAGGTTTTCCCTAAACTGAACTCAAATGCATTGAAATACATTAATTAAAAAGCCTTGCTCATCCTAGCTTCTGCTAAGCTAAAGCCTTAAAACTTGTACTTTTCCAATTATAAATTTTTTTTGCACAGAGGACGGTTCACATGTGGAATGAACTTCCTGAGGAAGTGGTGGACGCAGGTACAATTGCAATGTTTAAAAGATAATTGGATGGATACATGAATAAGAAGGATTTGGAGGGATACGGGCCAGGAGCAAGCAGGGGGGACTAGTTTAGGTTGGGATTATGTTCGGCACGGACTGGTTTGACCGAAGGGTCTTTTTCCATGCTGTACGACTCTATGACTAATAAACAAATGTCCACTAAGCCTCTGAGAGACCTTTGGCCAAATGATTTCCAACATCCATAACCTCAAAACCATGGTTCCGAAGAGACTGACCCAGATAATTCTTTCCCAAAAATTAGACCAACATCCATTCACTGCTAATCCGAAGTACTGAATAAATGGAAGAACATTGGGTAGCTTAGAGGGACAGAGCAATCTTGGGGCAATTATTCACAGATCCCAAAGGTCGGCAGAGCGCGTGAATAGGATAGTTAGAAAGATATATGGGGCACTCACTTTCAACAGTTATAGTATAGAGTATAACTACAAGGAAGTAATGCTGAAGCAGCACAGAGCACTGCTCAGGCCACAGCTGGACTACTGTGTGCAGTTCTGGTCACCTCACGACAATAAGGTTGTGATAGCACTAGGAGGGTTGACCAGAATGTTGCCTGGGTTGAAGCAATTGAGCTACAAGGAGAGACAAGATGGGCTTGGATTGTTTTCTTTAAAGCAGAGAAGACTGAGGGGGAACATGACTGAGGTGTATAAGATGATGAGGGATATGGACAGGGTGGACAGACAGCAGCTGTTCCTCTTTGTTGAAGGGTCAAACACGAAGGGGCGTAATTTTAGGGTAAGGTGCTGGAGATTCAGAGGGAATTTGGGAAAGAACACTTTCACTCGGTGATGGGAATCTGGACAGCACTAACTGGGAAATATTGGAGACCGGAAACCTTACAATCTTTAAAAAATATTTGGATGAGCACTTGAAGTATCATATATTCAAGGATATGGGACGAGTGCAGGGAAACGGATTTGGTGCACTTTTCGCGGGGTAGTTATTGTCCGCGCAGAACCGATGGGCCGAAGGGCCTTTTCTGTGCTGCATGAATCTGTAATATGGAGAACTAAGAGGTTATTCCTCGTACAGGAAAAATAGAATAATTTTTCATGAAGCTATTACATTCTTGCACTCACAAAGGTTTAACATGCTGCTGTAGTCAACAAATAATAAACAGCATTTATGGGGTGTGGAGGCAGGGGAGGGGGTGAACTGAAAATATGGAGTTAAGATCACAGTGAGATTAGCTATGATACCCTCAAATGGTGGAACAATATCGAAGGTTCCACTCCTGCTCCTATGTTCCTATATAACCTGCCTTTATAATTTAATCTTCTAAACCTCTGTAACATTTGAGTCTGAGCTGAACTCCCTCTAAACTGGATGTAGGTTTGCGCGCTGAGCTGGAAGGTTCGTTTTCAGACGTTTCGTCACCATACTAGGTAACATCATCAGTGAGCCTCTGGTGAAGCACTATAGCCCACTTTTTATTTATGTGTATAGGTTTCCTCGGATTGGTGACGTCATTTCATGTGGTGATGTCATTTCCTGTTCTTTCTCTCAGGGTGGGTGGTAAATGGGATCCAAGCCAATGTGTTTGTTGATAGAGTTCCGGTTGGAGTGCCATGCTTCTAGGAATTCTCGCTTGTGTCTCGGTTTGACAACACCACAGGAAATGACATCACCAACCCAAGGAAACCTAAACACAAAAATAAAAGGCGGGCCATATCACCAATGCTTCACCGGAGGCTCACTGATGATGTTACCTAGTATGGTGACGAAATGTCTGAAAACGAACCTTCCAGATCAGTGAGCAAATTTACATCCTGAGCTACAAATCTTCTCAAAACTCGATATACACTGCACTTTGTACTGTCTACAGAACTTTCTTCCTTACACCATGTATTATTTTGGAGGCACTACAGGAAATTTAAATACTGTCAGTACAGTTTACTGGAACAATAGCAGACTGAGAGATTATACATAGCTGAAAAGATTGATCAGGCTGAATCACTTTACATTGGGAAAGAGGACATTGAGGGATGACCTGATAAAGATCTTTAAAATTATACAATAGGTTCGACGTAGAAAAGATGTTTACAATCCCATGTGGGCAGCATGGTGGTTCAGTGGTTAGCTCTGCTGCCTCACAGTAGAAGGGACCCAGGTTTGATTCCACCCTCAGGCAACTGTCCGTGTGGAGTTTGCACATTTTCCCTGTATCTGTGTGAGTTTCCTCCGGGTGCTCCGGTTTCCTCCCACAGTCCATAGATGTGCAGGTTAGGTGGATTGGTCATGGGAAATTGCCTTGTAGTCTCCAGGGATGCATAGGTTAGCCATGGTAAAAGCAGGGTTTTCCCAGGGTACGGGCAGGATCTTCGTGGGATGCTAAACAGAGGATCAGCGCAGACTCAAATGGGCCAAATGTCCTCTTCCAGCACTATAGGAATTTTATGATTCTGTGAATTGTGGCCAAGATTAGAATATGGGCTATCAGTATGCAACATTCACGATAAAACCCAATTAAATTCAGGAGAAACCTCTCCTCCTAGAGGGTGGTGGAATGTTTTGTTTATTATTTTGTAGGTGTCACTAGCCAGACCAGCATTTGGTGCCTATCCCTACATGACCTTGAACTGAGTGGCTTGCCCAACCATTTCAGAGGGCAGTAAAGAGTTAATCACATTGCTGTGGTTTTGGAGTCACATGCAGGCCAGACCGATTAAAGGTTGCACATTCTCCTCCCCAAACGGCTTTTACAAGAATCAATGGTGATTTCAAGGCACCAGCACGAGATTTGCTTTCAATTTCATGATTTATTATTAGTGCTGGGGCTGAGAGGGACCAGTGAACCAAAACACCATTTGTCCCAACATGACCTACCAACAAGTTGATCAAAAGGAAAAAAAATTTTTCGAAATTGTAAGTAAAATAGACAACCAGTATAAAAATAGAGTGTGAGAGCTTTTGTAGATATATAAAAAGGAAGAGAGTAGCTAAAGTAAACAATGGTCTTTGTAACAGAGATAGAGTCATAGAGCTAGACAGCACAGAAACATATTTTTCAGTTCAACTCATCCATGCCAACCAGATATTTTAAATTAATCTAGTCCCATATCCCTCTAACTCTTTCTTATTCATGTACCCATCCAGATGCCTTTTAAATGCTGTAATTGTACCAGCCTCCGCCACTTCCTCTGGCAGCTCATTCCATACACGCACCATCCTCTACATGAAAATGTTGCCCCTTGGGTCGCTTTTAAATCATTCCCCTCTCACCTTAAATCTATGCCCTCTAGTTCTGGACTCCCCCACCCCAGGGAAAAGACCTTGACTATTCACCCTATCCATGTCCCTCATGGATTTTATAAATTTCTATAAGGTCACCCCTCAGCCTCCAACGCTCCAGAAAAGATATCCCCAGCCTGTTTAGCCTCTCCCTATAGCTCAATCCCGCCAACCCTGGCAACGTGCTTGTAAACTTTGCCATACCTTTTCAAGTTTCACAACATCCTTCCTATTGGAGGGAGACCAGAACTGAATGCAAATGGATGGTGAAACTAGAACTAGGCGGCATAGCCTCAAAATAAAGGGGAGCAGATTTAGATTCATTTAGGACAGAGTTGAGGAGGAACTTCCTTCACCCAAAGGGTTGTGAATCTGTGGAATTCCCTGCCCAGGGAAGCCGTTGAGACTACTGCGTTGAATGTTTTATGGCAAAGGTACTTAGATTTTTGAACAGTAAAGGAATGAAGGGTCATGGTGAGCTGGGGTGGGGGGTGGGGGAGGTAAGTGGAGTCAAGTCCACAAAAAGATCAACTCTGATCTTATTGAACAGCAGAGCCGACTTCACAGGCCAGATGACCTACTCCTGCTCCTATTTTTTACAACTTATGTTATGTGACATGGTCACCTTCACTGAGTCTAGCTTGTAATTCCAGATTTATTAACTGAATTTACATTCCCCCAGTTGCTGTGATGGGATTTGAACCTGGTCCACTAAAACACTAATTTAGATCTCTAGTTCAGTGAAACTACCACTATGCTACCTGCTCCTCCTGTGGAAGCTACTGCCACAGGGCTGAGGTGATTAGTGTGGAGACAGTTAAGGGGAAGCTGGATAAACACAACGGAGGAAAGGAATAGAAGGAGCAATTTCAAGAGGAAATCAGATGAGCACTTGAGGGTCATAAGCTTTCAGGGACATGAAGATGGAACAGGAGAAAATGGGATGACTGCACTGGTGTACAGAGTGCTAGCACAGATTCAAATGAGCCAAATGGCCTCCGTCTGTGCCATACTGATTGTGTGACTCCACGTGCTGACAGGGTGAAGTAGATGGAAGTGGATACTGCAGGTGCTGGGTATGAGAGTCAAGATAAGAGTGGTGGTGAAAACGCACAGCAGGTCAGGCAGCATCCAAGGACCAGGAAAATCTTTTGCCCGAAATGTCAATTTTCCTGCTCCTCGTATGCTGCCTGACCTGCTGTGCTTTTCCAGCACCACTCTAATCTTGACAGAGTGAAGTGAAGAGAGGAATGTGGATGGGGTGCTTATGTGGAGCGTAGAGCAGTTGGGCCGAATGGGCCGGTCAATGGTATGCAACACTGCCCTGAACCTGAGGTGCTTCATTCACTGAGAAACTTAGCTTCTCGCTTCAGTGGGAGCTTGTTATCAGTAAACTGGGAGGGTGGTGTCAGGGCTGTAGGAATAGGCTGGCAGATAAGGAAGCCACACTCGACCTCTGCAATCCTACCCCAGTTCAGCAAAACTAGTTAAGAAATAGCAACGGTGTCCAACCACCCCTCTCACTTTGTACCTTTGACTGGATTCTCCGTACTGAGTTTTATTGCCATTATAAACTTACTTCGCACTTCTTATTAAATGGTCTCATTGCATTAAAAAAAATTGGAGCAGGATAGGGTACAAAGTCAACAAGCCAGACTTCCAAAGAACAGTTAAAACAGGCTTGTAGAAAATGGAGTCATAGAGTCTTACAGCACAAAAATTCATTCCAAGTTGTCCGTGCTGACCAAGTTTCCCAAACTAACCTGTATCTGCCGCTTTCTCTGGCAATTCATTCCACAAACAAACCACTCTGTGTGAAAACACTGCCCTCCAGGTCCCTTTTAGATCTTTCTCCTCTCAATATTATGCCCTCTGGTTTTGAACTCCTCCACCCTAGTGCTATTCACCTTATCTTTGCCCCTCATGCTTTTAAACAGCCACCCCTCAACCTGCTACGGTCCAGTGAAAAAGGTCCCAGCCTTTCCAGCCTCTACTCACCGTCAAACCCTCTAGTCCCATCAACATCCTGGTAAATCTTTTCTGAACCCTCACCCTCTCCAATTTAATAATATCCTTCTTGTAGCAGAACTGTACACAGTACTCCAAAAGTGGCCTCACCAATGTCCTGTACAACCTCAACATGACATCCCAACTCCTATACTCAATGGATTGAGCAATGAAGGCAAGTTTATTAAATGTCATCTTAATCATACTTATCTACTTGTGACGTAACTTTCAAAGAACTACATACCTGACCCTTGAATCTCTCTTTGACAACTGTACCATTAACTGTACAAGTCCTGCCCTTGTTCGCTTTACCAAAGTGCAATGCTTTGTGTTTATCCAAATTTCCTCTGCCATTCCTCAGCTCATTGGCCCAATTGATCAAAATCCCTTTGTAATCTTAGATAACCTTCTTCACTGTTCACTATATCACCAATTTTGGTGTCATCTGCAAATTTAGTAACCATTCCTGCTAAATCCTCATCCAAATTGTTTATATAAAATGACTAGTACCAATCCCTGCAGAACACTGCTGGTCACAGGTCTCGAGTCTGAAAAACAACTCTCCACCATCACCCTCTGTCTCCTACCAATTTTGTATCCATTGACATGCTCGCCCTGAACCCCATGTGATCTAACCTTACTAATCCGTCTACCATGCAGAACCTGGTCAAAGGTCTACTAAAGTTCATGTAGACAATGATTAGCACTCTGCCCTCATCAATCTTCTTGCATTTAGCTAATAATGAAATGCAAATAGCCACTTCCCAACAAGGTTCTGATCTAGCCGTTGAAACCTACAGTTGAAGATTGGATTTTTTTCCGAGAATTTCATTATTCTATTTCCGTTGAGTCTTCCAAAATTTCTTTTGCTTTAATTTATTATAGTCATGCCTGCCTAAGTGCAGTGAAAAGCTTTGTGTGCAAGCAGTCCAGGAAGATCATGGTAAGCAAGGACATACAGATTACAGTGTGCTTAGACAGAGTGAGGCATACAGGTTATACTGCACAGGAAAGGCACGAAGCAAAATCAACATTAACAAGATTAAACATTATTGGAAATTAGAGAAGTCCATTCAGCAGCAGGGAAGACTATGTTCTTGAACCTGTTGGTCCATTTGTTCCAAGATTTTGCATCTTCTGCCTGACGGAAGAGGTTGTAGGAGAACATTAATAGGGTGAGGGGGCCTTTGATGATGTTGGCAGCTTTTCCGTGACAACGAGAAATGTAAATGGAGTCCATGGATGGAAGGTTGGCTTCCATGACAGAACAACCTTCCGTTGTTTCTCACAGTCCTGGGCAGAGCGGTTGCCTTACTAGGCTATTACACACCTGGATTTGGTGCTATGGTGCATCTGTAAAAGTTGGTGAGGACATGCTGAATTTCCTAAGCCGCCTGAGAAAGACGACACATTGTGCTTTCTTGACTGCAAGAAGGTCCAGGACAGATTGTTGGTTATCGTCACTCCTAGGAACTTGACACTCTCAACCTCCACTCCGTTGATGTAGATGGGGTGTGTTCTCATCCTCCCTTTCTCAAGTCATTGATTAGTTCTTTTGTCTTGCCAATATTGAAAGAGCGGTTGTTACCATTTATATTACCCATCAAGCTTAAAGGCTGGGGAAATGCTGGGAAAACTCTCCACTGATGCTGCACGACCTCTCGATGTCAGCACAGAAAACTGTTGAAGCCCACATTATGAGCCCACAATGTTCTGTTCAATGGGTTAGGAACTCTCTAAGGCTTAGAGAATGTGGAAAGGTCACTGTCTGAAGGCCATTCAGCCACAGCTCAGGCTGTGCGCATTATAGAGAATGTACATTGTAAAGTAAGAGTACTTCAATGTGGCAAGTGGCGTATGGAGAAATAATTTATATCACTTGGTAAAGTTAGCTCAGTTGGATGGGAGGCAGGTGTGTGATGTAGAACAGTGAGAATAGCTAGCGGTTCAATTCCTGCAAAAGCTGAGGTTATTATGAAAATCCTACCTTCTCAACCTCATCCCTTGCCTGAGTTTGGTGATCCTCAGGTTAATAAGACAGCAGTCCTCTGCGATTATGGCAACTTTACATCTTCTGGACTTCCTGTCATTTTCAATTTGCCCTTGCTCTGTAATCCCAATATAAAACAGATTTTCTGAAAGTTAATTCTATCACAACAGTATTGGTTAGAACATACAGTATGGAGGCAAGTTGAATTTTACTGCAAATTCTGTGCAATTCAAGTCAAAATAATTTGACATGCATTTTTACAAACTTTTTGACAACAAAATGTTCTGGTCAACCAATTGTCAAGATCTAGAACTACATAGTGTCATATAGCACAGAAACAGACCCTTCGGTTCAACCAGTCCATAATCCCAAATAACTAGTCCCATCTGCCTGCTCCTGGCCCATATCCCTCCAAACCTTTCCTATTCATGGACTTATCCAAAATGTCTTTTAAACGTTGTAATTGTACCCACACCCACCACTTCCTCAGGAATTTCATTCCACATACGTTAAAAAAAATCACCCTTTGTGTCTTTTTAAATCTCTCTCCGCTCACCTTAAAGATGTGTCCCCTAGTCTTGAAATCCCCCATCTCAGGAAAAGACAACTACCATTAGCTCTATCTATATCCTTCATTATTTTACAAACTTCTATAAGGTCTCAACCTCCTATGCTCCAGTGAAAAAAGTCCCAGCCTATCCAATTTTTCTATATACTGAAACCTTCCATACCCAGCAACATCCTGGTAAATCTCTTCTGGACTCTCTCCAGCTTAATAATATCCTTCCTATAACTAAGAGACCAGAACTGGACACAGTACTCCAAACTGCTAAGGGATACTCTAAAGCTTCGAGAAGCCGAAACAGAAGTAATGGAAAAAGATCACTGTCTACGCCTATCAGTCTTTACACACCCAGAGGCTGAACATAGTATAAAGTCTCTCAGTTGGAGTACCTGGCAAGGAAACGCATTGTGAACATCAAGAGTAATGAAGCTGTTGTGAGATATGGCACAATAGAACATGATGCAGAAGAAAAGTTTAATTCTACTGAGAAAGTCTATCGCCTTAAAACTTGTCTTTAAACATTTAGGCAAAAATGTAATGCTGAGTTATAGAACACATTTACTGCACTAGAAAATAGAGGCAGGAAGGCTCAGAAAAAAGGAAGGAACTCAAGGAATGCAGAAGATAGGGACATCGGGGCTCACCAAGTGATAACAGGGTGTTGTAAGGCAATTAAGAATATTTGCCTTAGCATCGGTGAATCTGTGTGAACTGGACACCAAGTGATAACATTCACAGCCGTTCCCCTGTGAAATTAATGACAGTGTTTGATTCTGACCCTGAAACGAAACTCAGTACTATCAAAAGCTTTGTAATTAACGGTCAGATGCTTGTCAATTATAATGGATTCTTATCACCCCTTGCAAGCGGGGCAGTCAGAGGGAGAAAAACATCTTTTCTGTTACAAGACCTTGTCAAAAGGACACTAGAGAGAGACCATTTTAGTGCTGAGGCTGTTTGAGCCAGTAGAAAATTAACTCTTAGTGTGTATCTGCTATGGATTGAATTTAATTGCATTTTGGAACTCTATGATGATATTGAGTAGTCATTACGGGTAATTAAATACAAACTCTGTGAAAGGTAACATTAATGAAGTTTTAACTTGCTGTTGTTGCAGACCACTCTACAGACCTTACAGAGCGCTTTAGGGAACATCTCCGAGACATCCGCACCAATCAACCAAACCGCCCCGTGGCCCAACATTTCAACTCCCCCTCCCACTCTGCCGAGGACATGGAGGTCCTGGGCCTCCTTCACCGCCGCTCCCTCACCACCAGACGCCTGGAGGAAGAACGTCTCATCTTCCGCCTCGGAACGCTTCAACCCCAGGGCATCAATATGGACTTCAACAGCTTCCTCATTTCCCCTTCCCCCACCTCATCCTAGTTTCAAACTTCCAGCTCAGCACTGTCCCCATGACTTGTCCGGACTTGTCCTACCTGCCTATCTCCTTTTCCACCAACCACTCCACCCTCTCCTCCCTGACCTATCACCTTCATCCCCTCCCCCACTCACCCATTGTACTCTATGCTACTTTCTCCCCACCCCCACTCTCCTCTAACTTATCTCTCCACACTTCAGGCTCACTGCCTTTATTCCTGATGAAGGGCTTTTGCCCGAAACGTCGATTTCGCTGCTCTTTTGAAGGCTGCCTGAACTGCTGTGCTCTTCCAGCACCACTAATTCAGAATCTGGTTTCCAGCATCTGCAGTCATTGTTTTTACCTAGGCTGCCCCACTGTCAATTCTAGCTAATCAGATCTTATGTCTTATTTGAATTTGAATCTCAACCCTGAAAAGATATGGCACTATTCAAAGACTGGATTAGTGGTGCTGGAAGAGCATAGCAGTTCAGGTAGCATCCAAGTAGCTTCGAAATCGACGTTTCGGGCAAAAGCCCTTCATCAGACTAATGAATCAGTTTAAATGCAACCTTATGGTAAGATCTCAGCCTCAGGTACAGAATGATTCAATGCTTAAAAAGCAGGAGTCTGCTCCTAGCTTTAAAAAAAGTTATTCTAAGCCTAACATTAAAGAGATTCTGACATAATGTGTCAGGAAGTCATTTTATGATCAAAAGTTTGCCCTCCTTGCTAAGAAGCCATTTTGTAAAACAATTGTATCTGACATGTGAGCTGCGCACAAGGTTACCATATGAACTCTCCAATTAGCTTAGACTGGTACCTCTTTATGAGAGGAGTTTATCTCGCTAGCAGGCACCTAACTCGGCTAGGTATGTTTTTCCCACTTGATGAATAGCTTAGGGCCTATAACAGTGATTAGTCAAGCGTACACAGAACTGTCAATGAACTTTTCTTCCTTATGAATTATTGTCTTTCACTGTAATCTGTCTACTTAAGAAATGCAATTTTTAAAAACTTTTGTATAAAGGAAGCCACTTTGTATCAGTACATCGGAGTAGCCTGCTGGGGCACTTGAAGAACTGGTACCCTACTCTCCTAGGTTATTAGAACCTAGTTAGTTTAGCTTATAGGTATCAGTAGCATGTTGTGACACTGATGCTATTAGTGAATAAAGGGGATGACTAAAATTAAACTAATCTGTCTAAGAGGTTTTTATTCCAGACTTCCAAAGATTACAATCTCTGGAACAAACCTGGAGTGAGGCTTTACAGGTCTGAGTCATAGAGTCATATAGCCACACGGGTTTCCCTGGACTGTCTCAAATCTCTCCTTCAACACTACTGCATGTATGGTGATTCTGAATTTGTGAAATTCTTCCCTTAGGCTGTCTATTTAACACAGGATGTAAATATTACAGTTACACTGAGACAACAAAGAATGGGACATGTTGCACAGAGATAACTTGAATTTTGTTACAGCTTCTGGAATTCGGAAGTCAAAATGTTTTGTAATGCTTCTACAAATTTTATGCATGAAATATACTTTTGCAAAGAAAATGTGCTGCTCAGCGGTTTACCGATTAACAAGTAGTGTGGCATAGTGGTAATGTCACTCGACTAGTAATCTATCAACTTATAAGGTGGTTCCCAGACGTCACGTGTAGAGGTAGGAGGCTGGAAGAACACAGCAAGCCAGGCAGCATCAGCAGGTGGAAAAGTCAACATTTCAGGTATAACCCTTCTTCAGTCCTGGCCACACCACACATTTTAAAATAGTTAACTCTGTTTCCAAATCATTCCTTGGCTTCAACATCCCTTCTCTGCCTCTGTAACCTCCTCCAGCCTGTCGATGTCACTGCTCTTTTCTCCTCCAATTCTATCTTCTTGCTTACTCCCAAATTTCAACCACTCCGCTGCTATCAGTTACGCCCTCAGCTGCCTGGGCCATAAGGTGGACAGTGAGAACCTTTTTCCTCGGATGATGATGGTTAGCAGGAGGGGACATAGCTTTAAATTGAGGGGTGATAGATATAGGACAGATGCCAGAGGTAGTTTCTTTACTCAGAGAGTAGTAGGGGTTCAAAGTTTGTGAGAAGATTTGTAGCTCGGGTGATCGTTGTTGTGGTGCTGTTCGCCGAGCTGGGAATTTGTGTTGCAGGCATTTCGTCCCCTGTCTAGGTGACATCCTCAGTGCTTGGGAGCCTCCTGTGAAGCACTTCTGTGATGTTTCCACCACCATTTGTAGTGGTTTGAATCTGCCGCTTCCGGTTGTCAGTTCCAGCTGTCCGCTGCAGTGGTTGGTATATTGGGTCCAGGTCGATGTGTACAAAATCCCATGCAAGGACTGCACAAAACACTACATAGGACAAACAGGAAGACAGCTAACGATCCGTATCCATGAACACCAACTAGCCACGAAGCAACACGACCAGCTATCCTTAGTAGCCACACATGCAGGTGACAAGCAACATGAGCTCGACTGGGACAACACTACTGTTATAGGACAAGCCAAACAGAGAACAGCCAGGGAATTCCTAGAGGCATGGCACTCATCCACAGATTCTATCAACAAACACATCGACATGGACCCAATATACCGGCCACTGCAGTGGACAGATGGAACTGACAACCGGAAGCGGCAGAGACAAACCACTGTAAATGCCGGAGGAAACATCACAGAAGCGCTTCACAGGAGGCTCCCAAGCACTGAAGACGTCACCTAGACAGGGGACGAAACATAGTAGGGGTGTTGAGTGGCCTGCCTACAACAGTAGTAGACTTGCCAACTTTATTGGGATTTAAATGGGCATTGAATAGACATATGGATGAAAATGGAATAGTGTAGGTTAGATGGGCTTCAGATTGGTTCTGAAAATGTGTTGCTGGAAAAGTGCAGCAGGTCAGGCAGCATCCAAGGAGCAGGAGAATCAATGTTTCGGGCATGAGCCCTTCTTCAAGAATGAGGAAAGTGTGCCAAGCAAGCTAAGATAAAAGGTAGGGAGGAGGGACTTGGGGGAGGGGCATTGGGAATGCGATAAGCGGAAGGAGGTTAAGGTGAGGGTGATAGGCCAGAGTGGGGGTGGGGGCGGAGAGGTCAGGAAGAAGATTGCAGGTTAGGAAGGTGGTGCTGAATTCGAGGGTTGGGACTGAGATAAGGTGAGGGGAGGGGAAATGAGGAAACTGGAGAAGTCTGAGTTCATCCCTTGTGTTTGGAGGGTTCCTAGGCGGAAGATGAGGCACTCTTCCTCCAACCATCGTGTTGCCAATGTCTGGCGATGGAGGCCTCCAAGGACCTGCATGTCCTTGGTGGAGTGGGAGGGGGAGTTGAAGTGTTGAGCCACGGGGTGGTTGAGTTGGTTGGTCCGGGTGTCCCAGAGGTGTTCTCTGAAACGTTCCGCAAGTAGGCGGCCTGTCTCCCCAATATAGAGGAGGCCACATCGGGTGCAGCGGATGCAGTAAATGATGTGTGTGGAGGTGCAGGTGAATTTGTGGCGGATATGGAAGAATCCCTTGGGGCCTTGGAGGGAAGTAAGGGGGGGAGGTGTGGGCGCAAGTTTTGCATTTCTTGTGGTTGCAGGGGAAAGTGCCGGGAGTGGAGGTTGGGTTGGTGAGGGGTGTGGACCTGACGAGGGAGTCATGGAGGAAGTGGTCTTTTTGGAACACTGATAGGGAAGGGGAGGGAAATATATCCCTGGTGGTGGGGTCCGTTTGGAGGTGGATTGGTTCCACAGGTAGGCGCAACATTGAGGGCCAAAGGCCCTGTACTGTGCTGAAATGTTCTGTCTTCTTTGTTCTATAAACTCTAAGAGATTCAAATTCTAAACCTCTCCACTCCTCTATTTCCTTTTAAAAAGATACTCCTGAAAACCTACCACTTCACTCAAAACATTTTGTTGTGCCCTAAATCCTCACGACGTCAGATTTTGCTGGATAGCACTGACCACAAAGTGCCTGGTTGGCCTCTCACTGTCATGAAGTTGCTATATAAATTCAATTGTTGTTGCTGTGGTGATCCTAACATTGGACCACCTTATGGAACTCCAGATTCAGTGGAACACTAACTGAGGAATTCGAAAAGAAGGTTTGTTATGGGAAGGGGGGGGGGAAATCCATTTCAACGAGCAATATGAATGTCAATGTTACCTGATTGAAAGGGCTTCAGGGTCATAAAGGGTCAAACTCCAAGGCCCTTGACCCTTTGTACCCCGTTCGGACAGTTCTGCGCATGTCCAGTAAGCCCCGCCTTCCCCCTCGTCGTCGATTGGTTCGAAGCCCGCCCGTCAATCGCAACCAATCCCCTTCTCACTATTGGTGCAATCCGGCCGCCCCGGGGAGTGATTGGAGAGATCCGCGATGGCGCGGGTAACCCCGCCCCTCCCCGGTCCTGAGTGGTCCGCCCGCCCGTCAGTCGCAGGCAGCGGGAGCCAGTCGGAGCCGCCGCGGTGGGCGGGAGCGGTGTACAAGAGGCGGCTCGCGGCGGGCGGTTGGCCCGTTGGCGGGGCGATGGCGGGCGGTGTGTTCACGAGGGTGGCCGGGCTGTCGGGCGCTCTGGCCGTGGGCCTCGGCGCGTATGGGGCGCACGGTGAGTCTGTGGTGACTCTCTCTCATCCCCCACCCCGCAGTGGGGGCGGTGACCTCCCGAGTCTCTTGAAATCTGTTCCCCCCCTACCCCCCTAAAGCTGGGTAAGCGAGGGAGCTGATCGACTGTGGAAGGCTTCACCCTCCCCACCGCCATCGACGTCCCCCGAAGACCCTTCCCCCTGGGCTGCCAGCCAGCTGCTGGGTTGGCTTTGGTCATCCTCTTTGGGGCTGCCAGTCTGCAAAGTGATGGCCAACTGGGCTATTTGACTGTGGGTGGCCTCACAGCTTCTGGCAGGGTCTCCTTGGGGGGAGGGGTGGTGGTAACTTGAACCACCCCCCCCTCCCCCTCCCCTCTGCTGTACTGGCTCCTACAGCTCCTCACTGCTTCCTGATGAATTCCAGGATCCCTACAAGTGTGGGAAGCAGGCCATTCGGCCCCAGCAAGTCCATGCTGACCCTGTGAAGAGTATCCCACCTGAACCCATTCCCCATTACTCTGCGCTTGCCCCCTTGACTAATGCACCTAACCTACATGTTCCTGGGCACTGTGGGTGATTTTTTTAGTGTGGTCCACTCACCCTGAGCTGCCCATGTTCTGGACTGTGGGAGGGAACCTGCACAGACACTGGGATCAATGAGCTGAGCATGTGTTGCTGGAAAAGCGCAGCAGGTCAGGCAGCATCCAAGGAGCAGGAGAATTCATGTTTTGGGCATGGGCCCTTCAGGAAGGGCTCCCTTCCTGAAGAAGGGTTCATGCCCGAAACGTTGATTCTCCTGCTCCTTGGATGCTGCCTGACCTGCTGTGCTTTTCCAGCAACATGTTTTTCAGCTCTGATCTCCAGCATCTGCAGTCCACACTTTCTCCACTGGGATGAATGTGCAAACTTCAGTTATTCAAGGCTGGGATCTAACCTGGGTCCCTGTGAGGCAGCAATGCTGATGGTTTGACATTGCAGAGTGGCTGTGCAGTACAGTGTGTCATCTCTCTCTGGTTTGCTGGTTGGGAGTTACCTTGACTAGGGTTCTGTTTTGCCCTCCCTAGTCTTGTGTGGGGATCAAATACTGCAACCCCAGGTGTTTTACCATTGGACCAACCCCCCCTCAAGTTTGGACTGTTCTTAGGCATGAATGCTCCCCTGCCTTTTAATTGTAGCCTGGTAAATAGTTGTCTATTTGTTTAAATAGTTATCCATTCCCTTTTGAAAATATTAATTGAACCTGACTTGGGTTTTCTAGATTTTCTCTTATACAGTTAGTGTAAGGCAAAGAAGACTTAAAACAATTAGCTTAATTGACTAAATCACTTTAGAAGAATGTGACAGGGGCTATATAAATGCAAGGTGCTGTGGATGCTGGAATTCTGAAAGGGAAACTGGAACAGCTGGGAGCACTTGGCTCAGCCAGCACTTGGGGACAGTGCAGTTTGACAGTCAAAAGTTAGTAAATGGAAGCCTGTCTGTTCTTGACCTCATTCTCAAGTCCATCAGGATCTGAAAGGTGGGCCTCCTATCCTGTGAATTGGGATGTTACGGATCTGACTGCTTGCCCTGGATCCTGTGCGTTTATAAAATAACTTGGTGTGTGGGCAGGGTGGGTGTATGTATGTGAGCAGATAAGGATTTCAGTTGTGTTGCAATGCTGAAGGTCATGAATGTGTTTCTTGGCCAGTGCTGATCTAAATGAATGTTGTGGATGTGCTGGTGTTGGACTAGGCTGAACAAAGGTTGAAAATCACAACACCAGGTTATAGTCCAACAGGCTTATTTGGAAGTACAAACTTTTGGAGCACTACTCCTTTCAGGTAGCTGGTGGAGTAGGATCAATAAGTCACAGAATTTATAGCAAAAGATCATAGTATCATACACTGCAACATATTCAACAAACTCAAATTAAGTCTCATCTCAGAATAGGTTGCAGGTTTTGATCCATTTTGAAAGTAGTTCTGGAATTTACATTGAAGTTACATTCCTGAGAACGTCAGGTTTTATAAAAAGTGACATCTCAGCTCAGGCAAGGAATTAAAGGTGAGGTTAGTCTAGCATTCCAATCTAGTCAGACTGGTTCGATTTCCAAAGTAGGAATTTATAAAATGTTGCATGGATTATAAAAAAAAATTGACTGTCTAAAGATTGTTTCTTGAACAAAATGGAATATATGTCAATGCAAAGTCACCTGAGACTTGAATAAGAGTGCATGTGTGTATATGCATGGGTGATTGAGGGGTGTATGAGTGGGTCTGCGTGAGTGATGCTAGTGTAGTGGCATGAACCAGAGGTCCTGGTTGAGGCCAGGTACCGAATGTGGCTATCGATATCTGCTTGGCCACTCTGCTTTGTTGCATTTCCTAAAGTCTGCCTTGGACAGTCACCTGAATTGAGGCTGAATATCCCTGAACGCTGAAGTGCTTCAACGACTGACTGGGAGGAATATCCCTGTCTAGGGATTGTTGCATGGTATCAGCTTGGTTGAAGGAGCAGTCCTCAAAGTTTGCACTTTTAA
Organism: Chiloscyllium punctatum; assembly: GCF_047496795.1. Taxonomy (NCBI): domain Eukaryota; kingdom Metazoa; phylum Chordata; class Chondrichthyes; order Orectolobiformes; family Hemiscylliidae; genus Chiloscyllium; species Chiloscyllium punctatum. The sequence continues at coordinate 5,271,971 of NC_092759.1, forward strand.
ATAAACCTGGACTATAACCTGGTGTTGTCTTTTTTTTCATGAAAAGAATGCTTACATAGCATCACTGGCTGTCCCAATATGTTGCAGTTAGTGGGGCACTTAAGTGCCTGGTCACTGTTGCAATGCAGCAAACAGTCACTATGTACACAGCAAGTTCCCACAAAGTCAGGTGATCTGGTCACTCAGTTGGTTAAGGGGCTACCACCATGTTTTCTCCATGGAACTGTGCTCCTTTCCAGTAAGGAGCCACTGGATACCAGTGGACAACAGAAACCCTGGAGATTTATTTGGGGTAGTTATGGTTGAGATGTGCTAATGTCTTTTCTGTTGACTTTTGCAGGATTTCGACGCAGTGATCGAGATGATTATTTGAAAGAGGTGAGGCAAAAAGCTGAGCATCGGGATGATGGCCTGGTGGCATTGCTGAACTGTTAACCCAGAATGTTCTGGGGACCTGGGTTCTAATGTTGCGACAGCAGATGGTGGAATTTGAAATTAAAAAATTCAGACTCCGACCATGAATCCATTACGGATTGTCTGGAGGGGGGGGGGACCCCATCTGGTTCACTCCTTTTAAGGAAGGAACCTGCCATCCTTGGCTGATCTCCAGCCTACATGTGACTTCAGATCCACAGCAATGTAGTTGAATCTTAACTGCCCTCTGGACAACTAGGGTTGGATAATAAATGCTGCTAGCCACTGATGCCCTCATACTATGAATAAAAAAACAATTGCACCTCTGCAGAGGGGGCCATTTGGCCCATTGAGTCCATGCAGGAACAATCCAGTCAGTCCAGTTCCTGCAGCCCTGTGAAGGTCTCTTATCCCTCTGGCATCTTGTTCTGAGATTGTTCATCACCTTGGCCTCCACCATCCTCACAGGCAGCATTCCAGCAGAATGCCACTTGGCCCCTCAAGCTTGTTGCACTGTTTGCTACAACTGATGGCTAATCTGGTTTTGATCTTGGCACTTAATTCCCTTCTACCTATATGCATCTTCTCTTGTTACTCAAGAATCTTCCTGGCTTGGCCTTAATAGTCAATGATCTAGCTTTGTAAGATACAATTTTACACACCAGTGACACTGAAGAAACTTAATCTCCTGAATGAGGCCCCTTATTTCTACCAGTTCTAGTGCCTCCTTGAGGGGAAGCAATCTCTGCATCTGACATTTCAATTCCCTTCCCTTCCATTGTTGCTACCTTTTTAAAGTTCTTCCCCTCACTCCCTTGTTCAAAACTTTTAATGTGTCCCCCTAGTTTTGTGCTATCAGCTAATGCGACAAGTTTTCGTTGCCTACCTTATGTAACACATCATCATCTTGTTATTGGCTGCCATTGATGAAGTTGCCAACATCCATCATTCTGTGCCAGGCTGATTCTCAACCCTCGTTCCTGACACCCCCCCCCCAAAAAAAAACCAGGATGTTTCTAACTGCTCCACCTTGAGACATTGACATTTAAAGCATCTTGATAAATGAGTCAGTTTCTTGAACAATCAGTAGCAAGCTCTTCCAGTTATTAATATCACCACTCAGTTTGAGAAGAGAAACCTAATGTTCACCTGAAATTGCATACTCCCCTTGCAGATTTCATTGTTCCAAAATGAACAGCCCTAACTTCCCCCATCTAACCTTGTCACTAAAAGTCAATATCCTGGAATCATTCTGGTAAATAACTCTGTTCTGCCTAAGGTCTGGCCTGTGATTTCCTTGTGCAAGAAGTGCCTTTGTGCTTTTATCCTGTGTTGGAGCAGGTTCTCGCTGTCCATATTTGGATACTCAGGTGGCAAGAGACTCAATGAACTGCAGGTAGTGAGTTTGATGCAAACAAAACTTTCTGATCATGACTGAGGACATCTAGAATTTGCCCTGGAGCTGCATGTAGGCTAGATTGGACAAGGTTGGCAAATTTCCTTCCTAGATGCATTAGTGAATTGGTGAACTTTGTAGGATTTTTCATCTAGAGTTTCATCATTCCATAATGACACTTGTGGTTTATTTTAACAACTTAGATTCATAGTCATGGAAACAGACCCTTTGGTCCAGCTAGTCCATGATGGCCATGTTTCCAAACTAAACTAGTCCCACTTGCCTGTGCTCAGAGCCAAATGACCTGCTTCCACACTGTAGAGATTCTGATAATCCAAAGTCTTATTTAACAGGATCAAATACAAATTTACCATGAGTTTTGTTTCTCACTTCTAGCCCTCTAAAAATATCAGTTTTTTAAAAATGGCGTTGCACTGGTGTTAGCCATTTGCACTCTTGGATCCTTAAGCGTATGAGCTTGTGAACGAACATAAACAGAAGGCCATTCAGCCCCTTGAGCCTGCTCCTCCATTCTGTTAAATCACAGCTAATCAGCTAACCTCAAATTTGCATTCCCAGTCATCCTGATTTTTTCCTGTCCTCTTGATTAGCAAGAATCTATCCACTGCTTCTTTAAAACTATTCAAGGATTCCACTTTCTCAATCTTTTCCAAAGATCTGTGACTCTCTGACCGTAGGAGGAGAAACATCCTCTGTTTTAAGTGGGTGATGACTGATTTTTAAATAGCCCCTAGTTCCTAATTCTTAAGGGCAAACCATCTCTCCACATCAACCCTGTCAAGAAATATGGTTCAGCCAAATCACTACTGTTCTAAATACCAGCAATCTGTCCAACTTTTCCTCCTGAGACAAGCCATCATTTCAAATAAATCTGAAACAGCTTCTGCTGCACTTGCATATGCTCATATGGAAACAGCCCCTTTGGTTCAAAAAGTCCATGCTGAACATAATCACAAATTTAAATTAGTCTCACCTGCCTGCTCCTGACCCACTTGCCTCAAACCTTTTCAACTCCAAACCTATCCAATTGCCTTGTAAACATTGTAACTGCCCACATCCACCACTTCCCCTGGCAGTTATTCTACATGTGTACCACCCTCTGCTTTTTTTAAAAAAACTTGCCCCCTCAGTTTTTAAAATCTCTCCCTCCTTTCCTTGCCCTTAAAAAAAAATATGCCCCTTAATCCTGGAATCCCCCATCCTAGGGAGAAAGCAACAATCAACTTGCTTCTATGCCCCACTTCTCAGATCACCTCTCAACCTCTACACTCCAGTGGAAATAGTCCCAGTCTATCTAGTCTGTCTTTATAACTCAAACCTTTCATACCCAGCATGTCCTAGGAAATATCTTCTGAGCATGACTGGATACAGTGGGTGGCCAGTAGTATACACAGTACTCCAGATGTGTTTCCATCATTGCCTCTGCTTTCAATTCCCCTCAATAGAAGTAGTTAGCTTTCCAAATTACTTGCTGTACCTGCATAGCCCTTTGTGATCTCCTACCTGAACACCCAGATTCCCTCTGCATTTCAGAACTGTAATTTGTTTGGATTTCCACATACTTTGTTTGTTTTTTGCAGCATCTTCCTGTCCTCCTCTCAGCACATCTTTCTACCTAGCTTTGTCATAAGCAAATATGGTGACCATACCCCTCATCCCTTCACTATCTCAAAGTACTTGACCCTGTGATCCACTGCTCATTGCATTTTGCCAACCAATAAGACTTTGACTAGTTAGCAACGTGAATAGACCATCTTCTGTCCTTGTCAGTATTATAATCCTCCATTGTAGGCTTGTTTCCTGCAGTAACTTTTTGGATTGTTGTCAAAAGCCTTCTGGGAATTGAAAAGCTGTACAGCCATGAGTTTGCCTGTATGCACAGGATGTTTTATTTCCTTCATCTGAAATTTGGTTAAACATGACCTCCCTTTAACAAAACCATGCCTGGTTACCTTAACTTGAGCCTTGTTATAACACAAACTTTATTAATTGGCACCTTCTGAACCAGCAGAAACTACACCTGAAATACTGGACACTTGCTGTATTATTATCTCTACAATGTTTGACAGTTGAGTGCAAGTGAGAAGACCCTTTGCCAGTAAGTTTTAGTATAGCAAAGTTGCATAAGTGATTATGCTGTAAATAAACTCTAATTGTATACTCACATTATCAAGTGTAGTACTGGAAAAACACTGGTCCTGCAGCATCAAGGAGCAGGAAAATCCTACATTTTGGATTCCTGATGAAGGGCTTCAACCTGAAATGTTGATTATCCTGCTCCTCTGATCTTGCCTGGCCTGCTGTGCTTTTTCAGCACCAGTCTCTACTTTATCTCTAGTGTCTGCAGTCTTCACTTTCTCCTACCCCTACATTGTTTCTATGACTTAGTGTTTTTTGCACTGATCATGTGTACCTTTTGATCAGCCAACTACATTTCTGGTCCCGTAGGTGCCAGTTGATGAAATGTTGCTGTATAATCCTTATGATAAGCTAACAGTTCTTGCTCTGCCATCCTCTTTGTACTGAAGTTACACTCTTCTGATCTGATTCAACCATGCATGAATCAAAGGGGTTTGAAAAATTGAAAGTCACATGACACCAGGCTATTGTCCAACAGAATGATTTCAATTTTTTCTAAAATGTTTCAGTATTACAATTCTGCTCATCCTATATTAGTCAGTACCAAACTGGGTGAGTTACTCTTCAGAGGGTCGGTGTAGACTTGTTGGCCTGAAGGGCCTGTTTCCATACTGTAAGAAATCTAATCGAATCACACTCTTTCAGAGTGCAACTCTTTTTCATCACTTCACCTGAAGCACTGATTTCAAATCACAAGCTTTCAGAATGCTTCAGGTGAAGTGATGGAGTTGCACTCAGTTTGATTTTTGAGTTGGCCTGTAGGACTAAACCTGATGTTGTGACTTCTGATATTTTTCCATCCCAGTTCAATACTGATGTACCCATATCTTGAAAAATTGAAACCAATGCATCAGCCACCTCTTGCAAACTTCTTTTACAGCCATAGGCTGTAGAACCTGGGCACATGTCAGTCCATGCTCCAATTTATTTAGTCCCACTTTGATTTGAGTTCTTCCCTCCCTTTCATCTCCTGATTCAATATGGCTGTTTTTCTTGTGGTGAAGCCTGATGCAAAATACCACTCACTTGCCAATTCTTTCTTTCCATTATTCATCCTACAGTCTTATTCTATAGGACCAATGTTCATTTAACATTTTCTTAAATATTTGTAGAAATTTATTCTGGTTAGCTTTTTCTTATTTTACCCTTACAGTAATGATTTTAAAAAATTAGTAACCTAACTTGCTCACCAGTCTTTGAACAATTAATGCTTTTTCTTTTTGGTTTAATTTTTTTTTGTTGACCATAAATGTTGAGTCTGTCTGTAAGATTGTTACTCAAAATGCATCTAAACCATTTCTCTAATATCCTCAAATGTCTGCCACTGCACTTCTAATGACCGTCCTTTAATCTAACTTACCAATTCATTTTAGCCAGCTTTGTTTTTATGCTTTACTTTTTTTTGGAATTGGACCCATTCTTCTCTCCTTTCAAATTGAATACAAAGTTCAACCCTTGTTGCTACTACCTGGAGCAGTTTTGCTGAGGTCATACCATAATGCTGTCTGTTACACAGTACCATACCTAGTATAGCATGCTCTCTGGCTGGTTCCAGATTGTTTTTCTTAGAACACTACAAACTAAATTTGCAAAAGGTTTAAAGCTCAGGAACTGCACTAGCAAAAGTCACATTAACTGCTGACTCAAGAGGGTTGTTTTTACTTTAATTACTAAAGTGTGATGGATTGGCTTCTGAATAAGCAGTGTTCTAGCCACAGCACTAACTTTATTCTTGTTCTACAGCTGTTTGAAACTGCAAACAAGTACCACTTCCTCCACAGCCTGGCACTCCTGGGAGTTCCCCTCTGCAGGAAACCTCTGCTGGTATGACACTTTGTTTTTGTTTTTTCTTTCCTTCTAGTTTTATTCCCCTATCACTGGCTCTACCAGTGTTCCTTGTACCTGAATTGTGTAGCTAAGTCACCTACAATATCTGCACAACCTAATGAACTACCTCTCCCATTAGTATTCAAACTTTCCATTGTTTGAGTGGGATGCATTTGTACTTATTTGCCCTCCCTGGATAGCTGGCTTGCATTGGCATTCATCTGTAGTGATTGTCCCTTTTATACACATCCCTTATAGCAATCTGTGCATTAGTCAGTCTGGCTTGTTCTCACTCTGGCCTCTTTCTCATCAAGAGTTAGATGACAAGGTGATTACCAGAGTTTAAACTTGGCATCTGAATACCTTCAGAGTTCATATGGCTTAACCCAACTCTAGATGTGTGTAGCTGACACTCTAGATGTTTGCCCATCCAAGATGCAACAGACTGCTTGATAGGCATCAGTCGCAAGCATTCTTCCTTTCTTTTCCCCCCCCCCCCCCTTGCTCAGTCACAGCAGGATCCATCTGCACAGATGTTGCAGAAACTCCCCTTTAAGTATATTTTTTGTACCTTCCAAACCTACAAATGTTAGCATTTGGAAGGATGATAATGGGAACAGTACTGGAGATCCCCTCCAAGCTACTCACCATCTGGACTTGGAAATGATTTGTTGTTCCTTCAGTGTCACTGGATCAAAATCCTGGAACTTCCTCCATAATGGCACTGTGGGTATTGCTACACCAGTGACTGCAGTAGTTCAGAAGGTAGCTTCTCACCTAGAGTCTGAGGCCTATTAGAGATGGGCAATAAATGTCCATTGTATCTAAATCCCATTGGCAGATTTTAACACTGATTTGTATTTCTTTCTATTTGAAGAAAACCTTAGTTACTGAGCCTACATGGGTGGTGTTTCATTCTGCTGACTGAATATTGTTGGATTGTAGGCTGGCTCATTGCTGACCTCTGGCATGGTGATGTTCTGTGGTGCCTTCTACTATCAAGCAGTGACTGGAGACCCGGTGTTCACCAAAGCTGCACCTTTTGGAGGAACCATTCTGATAGTGGGCTGGGCAGCCATGGCACTCTGAGACTGGCAGGAAGCCTGGCAAGGAAGCACACTGAGCAGTCCAGGTAGAATTTGACACATGGCTCTAGAGTGCATATTGGAGTGGGCCCTTTTAAATTCAGTAGTATTTGGAAACCCTCCATATAAGGCACCTGTGAGCAACCTCTACTCATAACACTGGTCTGAAGCCAGTGTTCCAACCTGCTAGGACCATTTGATCACTTGCTGTGCTAAATTGTTCTTGCCTCCAGTTCAGCTTGTGCCCATTCCATCTTGTCTGAAGTCTGTGTGCTCATTAACTTGGCCATGCAGCAGAATCTTAACCATAATGCAACTAGATTAAGTATTCCTGAAAGGACAGATGTTCTCCAATTTGTCCTGATGAAAATCAGAAAAGAATGCCAAATTTCAAAGGATCACTAATTCCTTTTCTAGGGAGAAGCAGGGGGCTGATTGTTTGCAATGTGGCATTCTTGAGATGGTCCTGATTAGTACAAGACAAATTCCATTAGCAACATGTCTCCTTTTAGTAAACTGTTCGGTACCAACAAATTACTAATTTATTCAGGCAGAGATAGTGACCTAACAGGTTCAGCTGTTCCTGTTGGGCCATGTTTTTCATGTGGCTGTAGCAGGAGTGCTTGTCTGAAGTCAGCATCTTCCTTCATAGTTACTGTTTTTGAGGTTGGGATCTGACTTTTCTAAACCACAACCCCTCCTGGTGCCAGTGAGTTGGGCATCACAATGGCACTGTTCTGCATTGGGCTGAATCATTGAAGGCACTGGTACATGTATCCTCCTCTTCTGGAATATTTATCATATTCAGTTGCTGGTGGGAATAGTAGTAACATCTAATGATGGGGCAGAGATTGTGACCTGTTGCTACTGATTGAGACCCTGTCTATGGGCCCATTTTAGACTTGATACCCTTTTTGAGTGGGGGGAAATATTACTAGACCCCCTGCTACCTTGATTTGACCCTCCAATTCAGAATCAACTTTGCTTGTACTGATCTGTCTGAGAAGACATTTTAGCAGGTGCAGTCTGAATTTATAGAATTTATATAATTGTGACATTATGAAAATGTAATGCAGTGCTAAGTTTAGTGATATACATGAATTTGCTGACTTTTAATTGAAACAGACTTTTGTATAAAAGTTGTAAAATAAACTTATTGCTTTGTATTTGTCATTTCTTTTTTTGAAACAAGATAAAATCTTAATTTCAAAATGAGGGCTGTCTTGGAGTAGAGAGTAAATATAAGGGTCCAGTTTTTGGAGATGTCTCCACTAAAGTGGAAACAGGAACCAAGAGTATTTAAGGCAGAGCTGGATTCTGGAAGTTGAAGAATGTTGGGGGATGGGTAGAATATAAAGCAGCCTCAAGGGGCTGAATGGTCTGCACTTTAACACATCTTCTTAAAATTCCTAGTACAGTAATGTTGAGCCCTGCCCTGTCAAATGCTGTCTTTCAGATGAAACACTAAATTAACACTACCTCTTTACCTAGATGTACAAAGTTTTCAACTCTTGGAAAAAGGTTGGGGGCTAGGTGGATATGGGAGTTCTGTCTGGATCGCTTTTCTTTCCCCACATCACAAGATAGATTCCAAAAATAAACATTGCTGGAAAAACCTGGAAGGACTGGCAGAGAAAGCAGTTAACATTTCAGGTTCAGTGACCCACTCCACTACTCAACACTGCCCCCCCCCCCCCCCCCTCCCCCCACAGCACCTTCCCTGACCCACTCAGGTAAAGCAGCACTTTCACCTTACTTTAGCCTACTGTATTCACTGTTCACAATAGGGTATCCTCTTTGGGGGAAACAAAGCATAAACTGACCACTTTGCAGAACACCTTAGGATCATTTTTGTAGACAGATCAAGAGCTTCCAGCTGTCTACCACTTCAACATACCCGTGTTCCCTGGTCAACATCCATTTCAGGCTTGCTGCAGTGCTCCAGCAAACCTTAGCGCAAGCTGAAGGGCAGTCCCTCATCTTCTCCTTGAACTCTACAGCTCTGAATTAAAGAGTTCATCAATTGAGGGCTTGAGCATCTCGTTCCTACATCCTTACTCCCAAACCCCACATACCAGACCTTATGTGGGCTGCAACTACACACAATCCATTGTAGACCAACAGGAGACTGGAAGAATGCAGCATCAGGAGGTGAAGTCCACATTTCAGCTGTAATCCTTCAGTTCACAATTAATTGCCAGTTACTAATGGTGCCCATTAGGAGCTCCTGTTTTTCCCAGGCTGACCTTTAACTACTTTCTGATTTTTGTTTTGGATCACCATCATTCATTTTTTTTTCTACACCACTACCCACCATCTCTTCACTACCATCCCTTCTGAAGGGCCACTGAACCCTACTTTCTTTCCATGGGTGCTACCGGATCTGCGGGTTTTTTCCCAGCAATTTTAAGATTGTTGTAAACTGTTCTCGATCCTTCTACCAGTGGGGACAGCTTGTCATTCTCCCCAGGGCCCTTGGGATTTTGAGCACTTCCATCAAATCTTTCTCTTAACCTTCTCCAATGAAGCTGACTCATCCTGGAAGCCATTTGTGGGGAAACTTCCTGCATCCTCTCCAGTCTGCACATTCTTCAAGCGTGCTCCCAGAGCTGGATGCAATAATCAGCTGTGGCCAAACTAATCTTATACAAGTCTAATGTAACCTCTGTGCCCTGATTAATGTGGGCTAGGGTACTGTATGCTTTGGTTAACTGCTCTCAACCTTCAATAATTCTCTCACTTGTCTACCTCCATTTTGATGGAGAGTCACCAGACTTGGAACATTGCTTCCTCTTTCTCCCTACAGATTTTTTTTGTTATTTGGAGTAGATGCCCTTTTAAGTTTTTTTTTAAACAAAAAAATCATGGATTTCACTGCAGTTTCCACAATAGCCTGCATTTATATAGTCCCTTTAACAATAATATAGCCCAAGGTGCATTGAGAGAGCCTCCTAAAGCAACATTTTGACCCTGATCTGCTGAAGGAGATATTCATCCCTGACCAAATTTTCAGGCAGTGTTAAGCTTATAGAAGTTTCTTAAAAGAGCAAGTGTTCAGGAGGGAAATTCCTTACCTTAAGGCTCCGGTATTGCTGCTAGTCTGAGGTGGGTACTGCAGTTGCTGGAGATTAGAGTCCAGAGTAGCGGTGATGGAAAAGCACAGCAGGTCAGGTAACATCCGAGGAGCAGGGAAAAAAAAAAATCGATGTTTCGGGCAAAAGCCCTTCATTAGGAATGATGGAGCACTGCTGCTAGTGGTGAGGCTTCCTATCTGAGGACCCTCTGCCCAGCATTGATGGTTTGAGAGTCTGGCGTTAGATCAATGGAGAGGTTGGAGGGTTGTGGGACTGCAGGAGATGAAGGGGGAGGGTTCACAGGAGTGGGAAGGGTTCAAATGCAAGATTGACAGTTTTAATATCTTTGTCAGACTGGGAGCCAATGTCGGCTGAAAAGTCACACGTGATGGTGAGCAGGACATCGTCTAAGTGAAGATGCAGGCTAGCAAAGCTTTGGAGGAGCCTGAGTTTGCAGGTTCCCTAAGACAGCCGGCAGGACTCCACTAGATTAGCCAAACTTTGGCAGTAAGGCCGAGATAAGGGTTTCAGCAAAAAGTCTAGGTGACCATCTGGAGGTGAAAATAAAAGGAGATTGCTTTCTCTTCACAAATGCTACCAGACCTTTAAGCAGAGTTAATGTTTTGAGTCCAGTAAAACCCCTTCAGAATTGATTGGTAGATAGGAAAAATAGATATGGTAGATAATCAGAAAGACAAGGGTGTAGTGGTCATGTCACTGCACTAGTAATCTAGAGCAAAGTGAGGACTGTAGATGCTGGAGAGTTGGTCAAAAGGTGTGGCACTGGAAAAGTACAGCAAGTCAGGCAGCATCCGAGGAGCAGGAGAGTCTATGTTTCAGGCATAAGTCCTTTATCAGGAAAGTGGAGGGGGAAGGGGACTGTGAGATAAGTAGGATGGTGGGGCAGAGCTGGGCCGTAGAAGATAGGTGGGAAGGTGTTAGGTGGATGCAGGTGGGAGAAGTCATTGTGACAGGTCGGTGAGAAGGAAGATGGACAGGTTGAGGGCGGTGCCAAGTTGGAGGGTTGAATCTGGGATGAGTTTGGGGGATAGGGGAGATTTGGAAACTAGTGAAGTTGATGCAGTGTGGTTGAAGGGTCCCAAGGTTGAAGATGATGTGTTCTTCCTCTGGTCACCGGGTGGCTTGGATTTGGCAGGGGAGGAGGCCCAGGATTTGCATGTCCTTGGAGGAGTTGAAGTGGTCGGCCACAGGGTGGTGGGGTTGTTTGGTGTGTGTGTCCCAGAGATGTTCCCTGAAACTCTCATGTATTGGCGTCCTGTCTCCCCTTTACCTTAATAATATTTAATTATGTAAACCCCAACGCTCTCTCAGAGACAATTCCAGGTATTCTGAGAGGAAATTCATCCCCATCTCTATCTGGAATGGGAGACCCCCCTCCCCTTGAGGTCTTTGGCTGTGTGCTAACTAGGAAAGGTGACCAGCAGTTCCGTCTTGACTTGAAATTTCAAATCCCTCCGTCACCTTACTCTCGCTCTCTCCTTCCACAGTCTCAAATCCGTCCCCGCCCTGCTCCAGATCTGGCGTCTCAATCATTGGTAGCCTTGCCTTCAATTGCCTGGAGCCCGAGAACTGCAATTCCCTCCCTAAACCATTGCGACAACTCTTAAAAACACTAAAGAGTCATACAGCATGGTAAACCGACCTTTCGGTGCAACCGGTCTGTGCTGATCAGATATCGTAAATTAAATCTAGTCCCAATTGCCAACATCTCCCATATCCCTCAAAATCCTTCCTATTCATATACCCGTCCAGATGCCTTTTTAAATGTTGTACCAGCCTCCACCACTTCCTCTGGCAGCTCATTCCATACACGTACCACCCTCTGTGCGAAAAGGTTTTTCCTTATGTCTCTTGTAAATCTTTCCCCTTCTCACCTTAAACCTATGCCCTCTAGTTTTGGACTCCCCTGCCCTGGGGAAAAAGACCTTGGCTAATCATCTCCAATTTCTGCTTCCACCCCACCCAATGTTTTTATGAACCTCTATAAGGTCAGGGATGTAGGTTTGCTCGCTGGGCTGGAAATGAGCGAACCTACACCCAGAACCTCAACCTGAGCTGCAGATCTTCTCAAAAACTCTCTCTAAGGTCACTCCTTAGCCTCTGACACTCCAGGGAAAATCGCCCCAGCCTATTTAGCCTCTTTCTATAGCTGAAACATTCCCAAACCCAGCAACATCCTTGTAAATCTTTTCTGAACCCTTTCAAGTTTAACAACATCTTTTGAATAGCAGAGAGATCAGAATTGAACACAGTATTCCAAAAGTGCCCAACTAATGTCCTGTACAACCACAACATGACACCGCAACTCCCATACTCAGTACACTGACCAATAAAGGCAAACATACCAAATACCTTCCTCACTACCCTGACTAGCTGCAACTCCAAGGAACTATGAACCTGCACCCCAAGGTCTCTTTGTTCAGCAACACCCCCCCACCCCCCTGACCTAATCATGAAGCTGTGGTCTAATGGTGGTATTGCTACTGTTGATGACAGACCATAAGACATAGGAGTGGAAGTAAGGCCATTCGGCCCATCGAGTCCACTCCGCCATTCAATCATGGCTGATGCGCATTTCAGCTCCACTTACCAGCATTCTCCCCGTAGCCCTTAATTCCTCTAGACAACAAGAATCTATCAATCTCGGCCTTGAAGACATTTAGTGTCCCGGCTTCCACTGCACTCCGTGGCAATGAATTCCACAGGCCCACCACTCTCTGGCTGAAGAAATGTCTCCGCATTTCTGTTCTGAAATGACCCCCTCTAATTCTAAGGCTGTGTCCACGGGTCAGATAATGTTCTAGGGATCCAGGTTCAACTCCCTGGATGATGGTGAAACCCATGGCAGATGGTGAAATTTGAATTCGATTTTAAAAACGGTCTAATGATGACCATGAAACCATTATCGATTGTCAGAAAAACCTATCTGGTCCACTAATGCCCTTCAGGGAAGGAAACTGCAGTCCTTACCTGGTCTGGCTTACATGTGACTCCAGATCCACAGCGATGTGGTTGATGCTTAACTGCCCTCTGGGCAATTAGAGATGGGCAATAAATGCTGCCTAGCCAGCGATGCCCTCAACCTATGAATGAATAAATAAAACGTTGGGGTACGCAAAGGGCAATAAACCAGGCTGTGAGCTAATCAACCTAAGAATACCATTTGGAAAAGGAACTGAAATTGAGGAGTCTCATGGCAAGGCAGTACATGTTTCCCATTTGTAATTTTTTCTTTGTAATTCTATGCAAAAAAAAACTGCATAGCCTCTGCAATCTAAGCAGGCAGGAGGCTGTAACATCTTAAACCTCCAAGCCTGTTCCTTTTTTTAGGTCCACTAATGCGAGCTACTGAGCAGCTAGCATTGAAAAAGTTCACCCCTTCAAACAAATCCTGAAACTATGTTGGCTGTTGAATTCACCAAAACCACCCTTCAGGAGTGAAGCATGACCTCTGTGTCAGACCTGTAGCACAATTCAAATTCTGCAACTTATGACCTACTCTTCCATGCTGCGTATTCTCCAGAGCCGTACTATCTTTGAGCAGGGTTTGTTTGAGTCAATACCATGGTGTTAGATCTCAGGGTGTGCGCATAAGATAAAAATCATCTTTTTTTTAAACCTGCAGGGAGCTTATTGCTGGTTTTCAAATTGCCCACACTTGATTGTATCATTAATCATAGAATCCCTATAGCTGGCCATTAGGCCCATCAGGTCCACACTACCTCCAAAGATCATCCCACCCTGTATTTCCCATGGCTAATCCACCTAATCTGCACATAGAGTCATAGAATCATAGCGATGTACAGCACAGAAACCGACCCTTCGGTCCAACTCATCCCTGCCAACCAGTTATCCTAAATTAATCTAGTCCCATTTGCCAGCACCCGGCCTATAGCCCTCTAAACGCTTCCTATGCATAGACCCATCCAAATGCCTTTTAAATGTTGTAATTGTACCAGCCTCCACCACTTCCTCTGGCAGCTCACTCCATACCCTCTGTGTGAAAAGGTTGCCCCTTAGGTCCCTTTTATAACTTTCCCCTCCCCCTAACCCTATTGCCTCTAGTTCTGGACTTCCCCAATCCAGGAAAATACCTTGTTCAATTACCCTATCCATGCTCCTCATGATTTTATAAACATTTATAAGGTCACCCCCTCAGCCTCGAATGCTCCAGGGAAAATTGCTCCAATTTATTCAGCCTCTCCCTATAGCTCAAATCCTCCAACCCTGGCAACATCCTTGTAAATCTTTTCTGAACCCTTTCAAGTTTCACAACATCCTTCCTGTTAGGGTTAGGGAGACTAGAATTGCACACAATATTCCAACAGTGGCCTAACCAATGTCCTGTACAGCCGCAACATGACCTCCCAACTCCTGTACTCAATACTCTGACCAATAAAGGAAAGCATACCAAACACCTTCTTCACTATCCTATCTATCTGCGACTCCACTTTCAAGGAGCTATGAACCTGCACTCCAAGGTCTCTTTGTTCAGCAACACTTCCCATGACCTTACCATTAAGTGTATAAATCCTGCCCTCATTTGCTTTTCCAAAATGCAGCACCTCTCATGTGTCCAAATTAAACTCCATCTGCCACTCCTCAGCCCACTGGCCCATCTGATCAAGATCTCATTGTAATCTGAGGTAACCTTCTTTGCTGTCCACTACACCTCCAATTTTGGTGTCATCTGCAAACTTACTAACCATACCTCCTATGTTCACATCCAAACCATTCATATAAATAACACAAAGCAGTGGACCCAGTACTGATCCTTGTGGCACTCCACTGGTCACAGGCCTCCAGTTTGAAAAGAAACCCTCCACATTGTTGGACTGTGGAAGGAAACCCACACAGACATATGAAGAACATGCAAACTACACACAGACAGTCGCCCAATGGTGGAATCGAACCCGGGTCCCTGGTGCTGTGAGGTAGCAGCGCTAACCACTGAGTCACCGTGCTGACCCAGGGAGTGTCAGTTTTTGTGCCTGGGCTCCTGGATTGGGGCTACCTTTGACACTGGGAGTGAGTCGCCAGTGAGCCCCATCTACAGTTCAGGCCCACCAAATCTCACAGTTTGTCTCAGTTATTCGACACTATTATTGCCTTTGAACTGATGGTTTATATTTGTATTTATATAGCATCCCCAAATGACTGTGATGAAAAGGAAGGCAACTAGGGATGAAACCAAATTGCAAGAGCTCTAGCCAAGTTGAAATTTCCTATTACAGTCAGGCAGTTACTGGAACAGACATGCTAAATTGTCCGTAGTGTCCGGGGATGCGCAGGCTGGGTGGATAAACCACTGGAAATGCAAGGTTACTGGGACAGGGGAGTGGGCTTGGGTGGGATGCTCCTTGGAGATTTGGTGTGGACTTGACGGCCTGAATGGTCTGCTTCCACACTGTAGGAATTCTACAATTCCTTGTACTGGGGCAATTGGAGGCACTATCCTTCAATTCAAGATATTAAACAGAGATCCCATCATCTTTGGCAAGGCAAATGGTATGTTGGCCTTTTATTGCAAGTGGTTCTGGGTACATGAGCGAGGATGTCACGCTATATTTGTAACATGCATTGACTGCATGCAATTTTGGTCTCCTTACCAAAGAAAAGATATACTCACCCTGGAGGCAGTGCAACAGTTTAGTTATTTGGTTTTTCATTTCTTCACTGCTGGAGGGAGCTTGGTCATGGAGGCAGGAGTGGCGATGGTGACTGGTGTCTTTCGTTGGGAGTCGGCAGCAAGATGGCTGGTGAGCCTAGGTGGTAGTTGGCACAGGGATCTCCCACCATGGGAGAGGGATTGAGCCCACTGTGGGAGGGAGGTATCAGGCCCACTGTGGGAGAGGGATTGAGCCCAATGGGAGGGAGGTATCAGGCCCACTGTGGGAGAGGGATTGAGCCCAGTGGGAGGGAGGTATCAGGCCCACTGTGGGAGAGGGATTGAGCCCAGTGGAAGGGAGGTTTCAGGCCCACTGTGGGAGAGGGATTGAGCCCAATGGGAGGGAGGTATCAGGCCCACTGTGGGAGAGGGATTGAGCCCAGTGGGAGGGAGGTTTCAGGCCCACTGTGGGAGAGGGATTGAGCCCAGTGGGAGGGGGGGTTTCAGGCCCACTGTGGGAGAGGGATTGAGCCCAGTGGGAGGGAGGTATCAGGCCCACTGTGGGAGAGGGATTGAGCCCAGTGGGAGGGAGGTATCAGGCCCACTGTGGGAGAGGGATTGAGCCCAGTGGGAGGGAGGTATCAGGCCCACTGTGGGAGAGGGATTGAGCCCAGTGGGAGGGGGGGTTTCAGGCCCACTGTGGGAGAGGGATTGAGCCCAGTGGGAGGGAGGTATCAGGCCCACTGTGGGAGAGGGATTGAGCCCAGTGGGAGGGAGGTTTCAGGCCCACTGTGGGAGAGGGATTGAGCCCAATGGGAGGGAGGTATCAGGCCCACCATGGGAGAGGGATTGAGCCCAGTGGGAGGGAGGTATCAGGCCCAATGTGGGAGAGGGATTGAGCTCAGTGGGAGGGAGGTATCTTGCCCACTGTTGGAGAGGGATTGAGTCCAGTGGGAGGGGGGTATCAGGCCCAATGTGGGAGAGGGATTGGGCTCAGTGGGAGGGAGGTATCAGGCCCACTGAGAGGGATTGAGCCCAGTGGGAGGGAGGTATCAGGCCCACTGTGGGAGAGAGATTGAGCCCAGTGGGAGGGAGGTGTCAGGCCCACTGTGGGAGAGAGATTGAGCCCAATGGGAGGGAGGTATCAGGCCCACTGTGGGAGAGAGATTGAGCCCAGTGGGAGGGAGGTGTCAGGCCCACTGTGGGAGAGAGATTGAGCCCAGTGGAGGGGAGGTATCAGGCCCATCATGGGAGAGGGATTGAGCCCAGTGGGAGGGAGGTATCAGGCCCAATGTGGGAGAGGGATTGAGCTCAGTGGGAGGGAGGTGTCAGGCCCACTGTGGGAGAGAGATTGAGCCCAGTGGAGGGGAAGTATCAGGCCCACCATGGGAGAGGGATTGAGTCCAGTGGGAGGGAGGTATCAGGCCCACTGAGAGGGATTGAGCCCAGTGGGAGGGAGGTATCAGGCCCACTGTGGGAGAGAGATTGAGCCCAGTGGGAGGGAGGTGTCAGGCCCACTGTGGGAGAGAGATTGAGCCCAATGGGAGGGAGGTATCAGGCCCACTGTGGGAGAGAGATTGAGCCCAGTGGGAGGGAGGTGTCAGGCCCACTGTGGGAGAGAGATTGAGCCCAGTGGAGGGGAGGTATCAGGCCCATCATGGGAGAGGGATTGAGCCCAGTGGGAGGGAGGTATCAGGCCCAATGTGGGAGAGGGATTGAGCTCAGTGGGAGGGAGGTATCAGGCCCACTGTGGGAGAGAGATTGAGCCCAGTGGGAGGGAGGTGTCAGGCCCACTGTGGGAGAGAGATTGAGCCCAGTGGGAGGGAGGTATCAGGCCCACTGAGAGGGATTGAGCCCAGTGGGAGGGAGGTATCAGGCCCACTGTGGGAGAGAGATTGAGCCCAATGGGAGGGAGGTGTCAGGCCCACTGTGGGAGAGAGATTGAGCCCAGTGGAGGGGAGGTATCAGGCCCACCATGGGAGAGGGATTGAGCCCAGTGGGAGGGAGGTATCAGGCCCAATGTGGGAGAGGGATTGAGCCCAGTGGGAGGGAGGTATCAGGCCCACCATGGGAGAGGGATTGAGCCCAGTGGGAGGGAGGTATCAGGCCCACTGTGGGAGAGAGATTGAGCCCAGTGGAGGGGAGGTATCAGGCCCACTGTGGGAGAGGGATTGAGCCCAATGGGAGGGAGGTATCAGGCCCACTGTGGGAGAGGGATTGAGCTCAGTGGGAGGGGGGTTTCAGGCCCACTGTGGGAGAGGGATTGAGCCCAATGGGAGGGGGGTATCAGGCCCACTGTGGGAGAGGGATTGAGCTCAGTGGGAGGGGGGTTTCAGGCCCACTGTGGGAGAGGGATTGAGCCCACTGTGGGAGAGGGATTGAGTTCAGTGGGAGGGGGGTTTCAGGCCCACTGTGGGAGAGGGATTGAGTTCAGTGGGAGGGGGGTTTCAGGCCCACTGTGGGAGAGGGATTGAGTTCAGTGCGAGGGAGAGATCGTGCCCAGCGTGGGGAGCCCATACCTTCATGCCTAAAGCCTAGCATGGAGCCACTGCAGGCTCATAACTAAAAAAAAGGACTGTAATTTTGATCTTAACTCTCTTTCTTTTTTCCTACTTTATACTGATATGAACTGTAATAATATAGATTCATACAGTATGGAAACAGACCTTTTGGTCCCACCAGCCCATGCCGAACATAATCCCAAACTAAACTAGTCCCACCTGCCAGCTCCTGGACCATATCCCTCCAAACCTTTCCTACCTATGTACTTATCCAAATGTCTTTTAAATATTGTAACTGTACCTGCACTTCCTCAGGCAGTTCATTCCACAGGCGAACCACCCTCTGTGTGAAAGAAATTGCCCCTCACATCTTTTTTAACTCTCTCCCTTCTCACGAAGATTTGTACCTTGTGGCAACAAGAATGGCGACTCTGTACATTTGTACTCCTGTACTTGAGTGCACATGACAATAAAGTCTACTTCTTAAAGCTCACCAGTCTGATTCCTCGCTGGCAGGGCCATCTTATATGGAAAACATGGGTCAACTGGGCCTGTTTTTCATAGAGTTTTGCAAAATGAGAGGGGATCTCACTGAGACATATCAAACACTGACTGGAAAGGGCTGACTAGACTGAATGCAGGGGGGATATTTCCCCTGGTTGAGGAGATCTAGGACAAGAGGTCATAAACTCAAGATACAGTGTAGGCCATCTAGGATTGAGATGAGGAGAAATTTCTTCGGTTGGGAGTGGTGGTGAACCTTAAACAGAAGGAGGTAGAGGCCAGGTCACTGAATATGTTTGAGAAAAGAATAGATGCCTAGAAGCTGAAGGGGTAAGAGGAGATTGCTGGGAGTATGGTCTTGAGATAGACGATAACACCAAATCATGTTGAATGGTGGAGCAGGCTCGATGGGCTGAATAGCCAACTCATGTTTGTATTCTGATTCCTCAGGTGGACATATAAGATCCCTGATCATTATTTCAAAGCAAAGCATGGACTATTTTCCAACGTATTCTTGAGAGAGCAATATTGATCCCTTGGCCAACATCACAGAAGAAAATTCAAGGTCAGGTTGGGACTCAAGCACAGCATTGGGAGCTTGCTGTGTACGAATTGGCTGGCAGGTTTCTGAAGTGCCTACACTTGAAACTGGCTACAAAGAGGGAAAACCTGGGGTTGTATCTGTGTATCTGTGTAAATAAACTCTAACCCAAGTGTTATGTATGGCTTATTGATTCAACTGGGAAAATCAAAGGTTCAAGACCCAATCTGGAAGTATCAGTGGGTGTAGGAGATTCCATGGAACCGAATACAGCGGAACCTCGATTATCTAAATACCAATTATCTGAAAATCAGATTATCCAAAGGAGATCTTGAGGTCCCGACAGACGCAGTACATCAAAGATGGCGGGGGGGGGGGGGGGGGGGGGGGGTGGAATGTGAGACGCGGTCATGGACAGGGTTGGAGGAGGCGTGCGGGAAGACTGGGTTGGGGGGTGGCAGTGTTGGACGGGGTTGGGTATCAGGGTTGGGAGGTGGTGTTGGGGACAGGGGCTTGTGTGCGGTGTGCTGCTACCTAGCCCGAACAGGGAGCAGACGTAATAGAAAACTCTGAGCCCCAGAGGAGAGGCATTGAATCGATGAACCAAATAATCAATTACCCGAACGAAATAGTGCCCGCCCATCTCGTTCGGATAATCGAGGTTCCCCTGTAAATAGTGAACTCCTTCCACTCCCACACCCCACCCCCCCCCCACCCCCACCCCCAACCCAGCCAGCTACTTATTTCCTTGACTGAGAAAACGTTTTGCGATTTACGCATGAAAGAAGTGAGACAAACATGGTCATTCTAACAGACGAGAGACTTAACAAACAATCAAAGTATTTTTCAATGTATAATTTCAGTTACATCACACTGTAACTTTTGCTATAAATTCTGTGTCTTACAATCTTATTCTCCACAACCATCTGATGAAGGAGCAGCGCTCCGAAAGCTAGTGCTTCCAAATAAACCAGTTGGACTATAACCTGGTGTGTGATTTTTAACTTCCTTTACAACAGTCATAAAAACCGGCTTTTTTGGCACCGCTCCAGCTCACCTCAGCTTAAGACCTGCTTGTATGGTCTGGTGTCACGTTAGGACTTTATAATGCTCCTGAGACGATCCTTGAGAGTTTTTAAAATCAGCTCAAAAGGCGCCACATAAATGTGTATTGTTGTTGTAACATCAGGACAGCGCTTCGTTCGCTGTGAAAACCTCGGAGGGCATGTTCTTTAAGTCACTTCATGTATATCGATACGATCATAGAGCTTTACAGCACAGAGAGAGGCCCTTTGGCCCATCACGTCTGCACACGGCCATCAAGCATTCTAATCCCATTTCCCACTACTTGGCCCACAGCCTTGTAAGTTAATGGTGGTGCAAGTAATCATCGAAATACTCCTTAAGTGTGGTCATGCTGTCCATCCTTGAAAGCCGTAGTATTCAGATAACCCACCAAGCTACCTTAAATTCTGCCTTAAATCCCATCTAAACCTCTTGCTCCTGACCCAACCCTGATTGATCCCTGTCCCAAGGGGGAAAGGTTTCCCCCTATCTATCCTGTCCATGCCCCTCAGAACTTTGTCCACCTCAGTCCGGTTTCCCCTCAGCCTGCTCTACTCGAAGGAAAACAACACCAGTCTATACAATCGCTTTTCATCGCTGAATTGTTCCATCCCAGGCAACATCTTTAGTGAATCACCTCAGCACCTTCTCTCCTGCAGTCACACCTTTGCTATAATGTGGCAACCAGAACTGCACATCGTACTCCAACTAATATCATATACACAGCTCCACTATTATCTCCTTGCTCTTGTGCTCAATGACTTGACTAAAGGTGGCAAGTGTTGAGGATTTAAAATTTGAATTTGGGCTGTTGTCAGAAGCAACGAGCATATGTAGATAACTACAAAGTGGCTTTTCAATTTAAAATAACACGACCATGGCAAGGTGGCTCAGTGGTTAGCACTGCTGCCTTACAGCAGCAGGTCTCCGTGTTCAATTCCCACGTCGGGCGACTGTCCGTGTGAGGTTTGCACACTCTCCCCATGTCTGCGTGGGTTTCCTCCGGGTGCTCCGGTTTCCTCCCACACTCCAAAGATGTGCAGTTCAGGTGAATAGGCCATGCTAAACTGCCCATAATGTTAGATGCATCAGTCAGAGGGAAATGGGTCTGGGTGGGTTATTCTTCGGAGGGTCGGAGTGGACTGGTTGGGCCGAAGGGCCTGTTTCCACACTGTAGAGAATCTAATCTAAGCTAAACAAAATGGGCTTCAAGTTATGATTTGACACTGTGACCCTGCATTTCTGCTTGGCTGAGTTGGCTGAACTAGAAGATAAAGCAGACAATGGAGTCTTCATAGAATGAATCATGGGACATTGGCTGACCACTTGAGCTAGCCTTGAACTGCAAGCATGAGATGATGATGTATGTGGGACAGGGACCATTTCCCAGGAAATATCATTGATTGACCTGCTGTCAATCATATCAGGAGCTGGGGCTTCTGAGGATGAAGAACAACAATCATGTCACCTTGTTACATTTGATTTGTCTTTTCTTGTAATTAACACTGTGCTGTCTCTTAACAACCTATAAATAATGTTTAATTTTCGAACATAATTGCACAATTTCTCCACAGAATACAGAAGCCTTAACTTCTGTGTTGCTGGACAAAATTGCACCAGGCTGCCTTATTTTATTAAACTGGTAACCTTGCTTTATACAGACCGCATTCCTTGTGATTCTGTTGACCGATCTCGAAACCACGAGGTCCCTCCTGGGATCTAGATCTTCAGTATCCCATAACTACCTCAGGGGAGGCTCAGTGGTTAGCACTGCTTCCTCACCATGGCAGGGACCTGGATTCGAGTCCCCGTGTCTGCGTGGGTTTCTTCCAGGTGCTCCTGTTTCCTCCCGCAGTCCAAAGATGTGCAGGTTAGGGTGGATTGGTTATACTAAAACTGCCCTGTGGTACACAGGCTAGGTGGGTTAGCTGTGGGGAAATACACGGTTACAGAGATGGGGTCTGGGTCTGGGAGGGATGCTCTACCGAGGGTCAGTGTGGACTCGCTGGACCGAATGGCCTACTTCCTCAGTGTAGGAATTCTGTGATTGCCCTGCTGCCTTCCAGGATCTATGGATGTGTATTTCCAAACACTGAACCTGTGGATAAAGTCAGAAGTCACATGACCCCAGGTTATACTCCAATAGGTTTATTTGAAATCCTGTTTGAAGTGAAGTGAAGTGAATAAGGTGAGGTCCTGGCAATGGAGCAGTGTTCCAAAAGCTTGTGATTATAAATAAACTGTTGGACTATAACCTGGTCTTGTGGGACTTCTGACTTGTCCGCCCAAGTCCAACACCGGCACTTACCCATCACCAATACCCGTGGGTTATGTATGCAAAGGAAATGTATATGAAAAATGTGTGTGATATATGTGCATGTGAAATATACTTGTACGTGAAATGCATATGGATATATACAATGTATGGGAAATATAATTGGACGTGCTGTGCATGAAATGTGCATGAACGTATGTAACAGATGCGAAATGTACATGAAATACATGTGGATGTCTGTAATATATGGGAAATATGTATCAATTTCACTGAACACATTGCTAAGAGAGCAGTGAACTCTCTCCCATTGAGAGGAGGCTGGCAAAGCACTGCATTAACACTGAAACTCAATTGATTCGTGTAACAAAAGGGGAGGCGGGGGTCACAATGTGGAATCTGACACACATTCCAACAACACCCACACCCCCCACCCCCACGGTGTGTAGATCACCCATCCCCCGCTGCCCCCCCCAACCCCAAGAGTTAGAACCTCCCTGCCTGCCCCCAGTTTTCCTACCCTCCTGGCTCAGTGCCACTCTCCCTCATGGTCATTCTCTTACCACCATGCCAATGGTTCCAGAAGGAGAGGTCCTGGATTCCTGCGGAGAAGTGCGCCTACATTGTCGCCGGCAGACAATGCGTCACTGCTGAGCTGCTCATCTTCTGCCTCTTTGGCTCTGCTGTGCTGGCTGTACTGGTGTTCAACACCTTCACCCTGGTAAATCGGAGCTTGCCTCAGGGACTTGAGGGAGGGATGAGATTGTCCCAGATTCAACAGCCAGGGGGGTTTTGGGGCACATCCAGCTCTCTGCCTGCGCAGGATTCAGATCCAAACTCGTCCCAGAACTTTCCTAATCCAAACAAATTTTATTTTTTTTGTTTGTACAGACACGTATATGTAAACATATGGAATTCAGAGTCAAGGAATTCCCATCTACAAAAGTCCCAGAATTTTAATGGGATTGAGGTCTAAGCAAATGCCAGAATTTTAACGAGATACACATCTAGATAAATTTCAGAAGGTTAATGGGATTGTGGGGTCTTTAAAAATCCCAGAATTTTAATGGGATTTCCCATTTAAACAAATCCCAGAATTTTAATGAGATCTCCATCTACATAAATTCCAGAATTTTAGTTGGACTAGGTCTTTTAAAAAATCCTGGATTAATGGGATTTTCACCAACATAAACTCTAAACTTTTAGTGGAACTTCCACCTAAATAACTCCCAGAATTTTAATAGAATTGAGGTCTAAACAAATTCCAGATGTTTAATGAGTAACCATCCGGACAAATCCCAGAATTTTGGTGGGATTTCCCACTTAAACAAATCCCAGAATTTTAATGAGCTCTCCATCTACACAAATCCCAGAATTTTGGTGGGATTTCCCACTTAAACAAATCCCAGAATTTTAATGAGCTCTCCATCTACACAAATCCCAGAATTTTAGTGGGTTTTTAAAATCCCAGAATTTAATGGGATTCCCACCTCAACAAATCGCAGAATTTGAATGGGATTCTCACTCGCACAAACCCCAAAATTTTAGTGGAATTTCTATCTAAACAAATCCCAGATTTTTTATGGGATTCCTGTCCAAACAAATTCAGAGACAAGGTAATTCCAGAATTTCCATGCGACTTAGAATCAAGAATCCCAGAATGGAATCTGGGAATGGTTCCAGAACAGGAGGAGGCTGTTCTGTTTATCATGTCTGTGCTGTCACTCCATAAGAACAACTCAGCATCCTTCCCTCCACTCCCATTCCCATTCCCACCTGATATCTCTCCAAGTCCTGCAAATGTCTTCCCTTTGGATAATCAGAGCCACAAATGGGCTGAAGGGGCCAGATAAAAGGCAATAGCAGTGTAGATGCTGGAGAAAGAGTTTCTTAGACCAGTTTGATAATGAGCCTATAGGAAGAGCTGTTGGCAAAACAAAGGGATGGGAGAGAGGGACAGCAGAGGACAGGCAATCCAATCAATCTTCAAAGTGGGGGTGGGAGGGGCCGTGAGGAAGTTCATTAAGAAACATGTCCCAAGTATTTGAGCACTTTTGTTCATCGGAAGACAGGAGAAGGTTGTCAGTTCCTTTAGCCAGGCTGGAGAAGGCTGAAGGAAGGTTGTCAGTTCCTTTAGCCAGGCTGGAGAAGGCCGAAGGAAGGTTGTCAGTTCCTTGCCGTCTCCACAACCACCATGCACCCAAATCTAACTCTGTCCCTATCTCCAAACTCTCTTGTCCATTAAACACTGACCTAACAATGCAACCTCAGGTGACCTTATAGAATTTTATACAAAATGACGTTTACAGATAGGGTTATGTTTTCCTTAGGATGGGGATTTCAAGAATAGGGGACACATTCTTAAAGCAGAGGTGGGAACTGCAGATGCTGGAGATTATCTAAGAAATGACATCCTGGCGTTAGAGTCTAGATTAGAGTGGTGCTGGAAAAGCACAGCAGGTCAGGCAGCATCCAAGGAGCAGGAAAAATCGACGTTTCGGGCAAAATCAGGTGAGAGGAAAGAGATTTTTAAAAAGACATTACAGGCAATTTTTTTTTACACAGAGTGGAAATAACTTTCTGAGGAAGTGGTGGATGTGGACACAATTACAATGTTTTAAAAGACATTTGGATAAGTACATGAATGGGAAAGGTTGGGACGGATATAGGCCAGGAGCAGGCAGGTTTAGTTTGAGATTATGTTTGGCATGGACTGGTTGGACCAAAGGGTCTTCTCCGTACTGTATGACTCTTTGACTCTCCGATCCAGCCTTTACTCCTTTGAAGGCAGCATTCCAAATACCAACAGCCAGTAAAGTGAAGAGAGGTGTCCTTTTTATTGCAAACGCATTTCCAATTTTGGACAAGCATCAGTCACCTCAGAATCATTGAAAGACACATTCAGGAGGAGGCCATTCAGCCACTGTGCTTGAACTAGCTGCTTTCTGAATTTATCCAGTTATCTAACTGTTGTCTTTGCTTAGCCCTGGAATTTCTTTTCCTCATGAGCATTTTTCCAATTCCCAATTTGAAAGTTACCGTAGAATCTTCTCCCACCACCCTTTTCATGCAGCAGGTCATGACGACTTGCAATGTTGTAAAGAGTTTCATTATATTTCTCCCGGACTTCAAAGACTTTTGCACGTCTAGGGACACATGAGGTGGACAAAACAGATGCTTACATCTGTTCCTGGAGCTTGGATTTTCTCAGATTAGGCCATCAGTCTGGTGAGCACTGCTCCACATCAAATGCAGCTGACCAGGAATCTCTCCTGATGTTGGTACGATGGGCTGACCAGAGCCCAATCCTGATGGACTTTATCCCAAGAATTTTGATTTCCCAAAACTCCCCAGATTCAAGGAAGGTCCTATTAGGGGGATTGGATGTGACCATCGTTCACCTGTAGTGAATTTAGCTCCTCTATTCAACAACGGAGACAGAAAGCAAGAAACCATAGGCCAGTTAGCTTAACATCTATTGTGGAGAAAATGTTAGAAACTACTTTTATAGACTTTTTAGCAGGCCACTTGGTTAAATTAAAGGAAAATTAAAGAAATTTCACTTTTGTTTGTCGTTTATATAAATGATTTAGATGAGAATATAGAAGGGTTAGTAAGTTTGCAGATGACACCAAGTTTGGTGGTGAACAGTGAAGAAGGTTACCTAAGATTACAAAAAGGACTTGATCAACTGGGTCAATGGGCTGAAGAGAGGCAGATGGGTTTTAATCTGGGTAAATGTGAGGTATTCCAATTTGGTAAAACAAACAAGGGCAGGTCATATACAGTTAAAAGAAGGGCCTTGGGTTGATTGTCATGTCTATTTTATAGTAAGAATACAATAAAATATAAAGAAAAGCTTTCATTTGTTGCCACGATACAATGCCATTTTGATTAATTTAAGAATAAGGAGTGAAAAAGAAAGATATAGTTTAAAGAGAGTCCATCAGTTTGCCTTCATTGCTCAGACCTTTGAGTATAGGAGTTGGGATGTCACGTTAAGGTTGTACATGATGTTGGTGAGGGCTGTTCTGGAGTACTGTGAAGAAGGGCTGATGCCCGAAACGTCGATTCTCCTGCTCCTTCGATGCTGCTGCGCTTTTCCAGCAACGCATTTTCAGCTCTAGTCTGGCTGCCCTGTTATAGGAAGGATATTATCAAGCTGCTGAGGGTTCAGAAGAGATTTACCAAGATGTTGGAAGATTTGAGTTATAAGGAGAGGCTGGATAGGCTGGGACTTTTTTCTCACTGTAGGAGGTTACGTTTATAAAATTATGATGGGTATAGGTGAGCTGAATGGCAAGTGTCTTTTTCATAGGGTTGGGGATTTCGAGATGAGGGGGCATATTTTTGAGGTAAAAGGAGGGAGATTCAAAAGAGACATGGGGCAATTTCTTTTCCATGAGAGAGTGGTTAGTGTGTGAATGAACTTCCAGAGGAACTGGTGAGTGTGGGTACAGTTACAATACTTAAAAGACATTTGGATAAGTACATGAAGACAAAATGTTTGGAGGGGTATGTGCCAAGTGCAGACAGGTGGGACAGTTTAGTTTGGGAACGTGGTCCATGTGGACTAGCTGGACCGAAGTCTCTGTTTCCATGCTGTCTGACTCTATGACTCTAATTGGCAGAGTCAATATGGTTTTGCGAAAGGGAATTTGTGTTAAATTGATCTGTTAGAGTTCTTTAATGAAGGAATTCTTCAATGTACTGTAGATAAAGGGGAACCATTGGATGTACTATACTTAAATTTCCAGAAGACTTCTGCCATATCATAGAGTCATAGAGATGCACAGGATGGAAACAGATCCTTCAGTCCAACTCATCCATGCTGACCAGATATTCCAACCTAATCTAGTCCCATTTGCCAGCACTTGGCCCATATCCCTCTAAATCCTTCCTATTCATGTACCCATCCAGATACCTTTTAAATGCTATAATTGTACCAGCCTCCAACACTTCCTCTGGCAACTCATTCCATACATGCACCACCTTCTGTGTGAAAAAGTTGCCCATTAAGTCCCTTTTATATCTTTCCCCTCTCACCCTGAACCTATGCCCTCTAATTCTGGACTCCCCCACCCCAGGGAATAAACCTTGTCTATTTATCCTATCCATGCCCCTCATGATTTTATAAACCTCAATAAGGTCACCCTTCAGCCTCCAAAGCTCCAGGCAAAACAGCCCCAACCTATTCAGCACCCCACCCCCTCCACCACCCCCCCCCACCCCCCCATAGCTGAAATCCTCCAACCCTGGCAACATCCTTGTAAATCTTTTCTAATCCCTTTGCAGAACATAAAATGTGGGGTATCATACTGGTGTGGATTGAAGAATGGCCAGCTAACAGGAAGCAGAGAGCAGGAATTAATGGGTTATTTTCAGGTTAGCAATAAGTAACATGTGGTGTGCAACTGGGAAACTCAACTGTTCACAATTTGCAGGAATGACTTGGATTAAAGGCAACTGGATGGGTACGTGAATAGGAATGGTTTCGAGGGATCTGAGCCAAATGCTGGCAAATGGGACCAGGTTAATTTTGGATCTCTGGTCGGCATTGACTAGTTGGAGCGAAGGGTCTGTTTTCATGCTATGACTCTGAATGTTTTTAATTTAAATAAATGGGCTCAGATCTAGAAAATGGAGTATTATTGTGTGGAAAAGTGGGAAATTGTCCACTTTGGCAGGAAGAATTATTAGATTAGATTCCCTACGGTGTGGAAACAGGCCCTTCGGCCCAATAAGTCCACACCGACCCTCCAAAGACCATTCCCCTACATTTACCCCTGACTAATGCACCTCACAGTACAGGCAATTTAACATGGCCAATTCATCTAATCTGCACATCTTTGGACTATGGGAGGAAACCAGAGCACCCGGAGGAAACCCACACAGACACGGGAAGATGTGCAAACTCCACACAGACAGTCGCCCAAGACAGGAATTGAACCCAGGTCCCTGCTGCTGTGAGGCAGCAGTGCTAATCACTGAGCCACCATGCTGCCTCAAATGAAATAAAAAAGCAGATAGAGTCATAGAGATATACAGCACTGAAACAGACCCTTTGGTCCAACTCGTCCATGCTGACCAGATATCCCAATCCAATCTAGTCCCATTTGCCAGCACCCAGTCCATATCCCTCTAAACTCATATTCATATACCCATTCAGATGCCTTTTAAATGTAGCAATTGTACCAGCCTCCACCACTTCCTCTGGCAGCTCATTCCATACACGTACCACCCTCTGTGTGAACAAATTGCTGCTCAGGTCTCTTTCTATCTTTCCCCTCTCACCCTAAATCTATGCCCGTTAGTTCTGGACTCCCCCACCCCAGGGAAGAGACTTTGTCTATTTATCCTATCATGATTTTATAAACGTCTAGAAGGTCACCCCTCAGTAATGAAAGATTGCAGAGGGTTCTAAGTGTCCTGCCCAGAAGGAGCCAGAAAGGACTAATATGCAGATACAGCAAGTAATGGGGAACTGAACACAAAAGCAGGGAGGTTACACTTCAGTTATATAGGGCATTGGTGAGTACTGTATTGGTCTCCTTATTTAAGGAAGGATGCAAATATGTTGGAGGCAGTTAGAGGGTCCATTAGACTCATACCTGGCATGGGCAGGTTGGACAGGCTGGGCTTATATCCACTAGAATTTAGGAAAGTATAGCGCGACTTGATTGAAACATGTAAGATCCTGAGAGGTCCTGATTGGGTGGATGTGGAGAGCCCTTTATTCATCTCTGACTCAGGGAGAGCAAGTCTGACTTTCAACCTCTCCAATTGGCTGGCATCCCTCATCCTTGGCATCATTCTGTACAAATCCATTCAGCACTCTCTTCCAAGGCTTTCTCATCCCTCTCCCATAGTGTGATGCCAAGACCGGAGCACAACATTCCAGTTCAGATGATCCAGTACTTTACAAAGAATCATAGATTCCCTACAGCCATTCGGCCCATCAAATCCACACCAACCCTCCAAAGAGCATCATACCCAGACCCACCCTATCCCTGTGACCCTACATTTCCCCATTGATCCTAGCCTGCACATCCCTGGACACCATGGGCAATTTAGCGTGGCCAATCCACCCTAACCTGCACATCTTTGGACTGTGGGAGGAAATCGGAGTAAACCCACACAGACACGGGCAGTACATGCAAACTCCAACACAGCCAGTAGTCTGAGGTCAGAATCGAATCTGGGTCCCTGGCACTGTGAGGCAGCAATGCTAACCACTGGGTCCCTGTGCATCTCTATGCCATGGCCCTATTGTTAGAGTCAGGAATCCTGAAGATCTTTTCTTAAGCAACCTTTTCTCTTGTTGTGTGGCCTACTAAGAGTTGTGTAGCTCTGCCCCCACCCCTTTCCGTTCTCAAACATGCAATCATCATCCCTTTTAATCAATGCTGCTGCTTCTGATTCTTCAAAGTGCATCACTTCACCCTTCACGTGTGTGGAATTCATGTATGTAAATTCATGGAGTGTCCATAATAAATAAAATTGCAAGAAATAGGAGCATGAATAGGCCATTCGACCCCTCAGGACTGCTCTGCCATTCATTATGATCATGACTGATCTCATTGTGGTCTTAACTCCACTTTCCTGCACTGCCCTC
This sequence comes from Chiloscyllium punctatum, assembly GCF_047496795.1. NCBI lineage: Eukaryota > Metazoa > Chordata > Chondrichthyes > Orectolobiformes > Hemiscylliidae > Chiloscyllium > Chiloscyllium punctatum. The sequence continues at coordinate 5,302,054 of NC_092759.1, forward strand.
ACCAACCATCAACTCCTGTGACAATCAAAACCTCATTGAAACGGCTTCCACTGCTCTCTCGGGGAGAGAGTTTCAAACACTCATGATGCTCTGAGAGAAGAAGTTCCTCCTCATCTCCTCAGAGAGACCCCTGACTTTGAAAGTGTGCTCCTGGTTCTCAGTTCCCTCACAAGAGGAAACTTCTCAACATGCACTTTGTTGGGCGTCCTCAAGAGTCTTATATCGTTCAATTTGGTCACCTCTTATTCAAAACTCCAATACAATCACCTCTTATTCAAAACTCCAATACTTATAGGTCTAACCAGCTTGACCTTTCTTTAGAAAGACAAGTCCTTTGTCCTGGGAATCAGGACAGATTGGAGGGTCCTCATCAGCTGATATTTTATCCTGAGTTATTTCCATCTTAGTATTTTTTTGCCAGTGGGGGTTTGCCTTTTTTTTCTACTTCAAGAGGCATATCCCGAGACCATTTCACCTGGATGGGGAATTCAAATCCTACTATCGTTGATTGATGGGAAAAACCCATCAGACTGGCTAATGTCTTTTGGGGAAGGAAACGTCGATTCTCCTGCTCCTTGGATGCTGCCTGACCTGCTGCGCTTTTCCAGCAACACATTTTCAGTAGGGAAGGAAACTGCCATCCTTACCTGGTCTGGCCGACATGTGACTCCAGACCCACAGCAATGTGGTTGACTCTTAACTGCCCTCTGGGAAATACATGTTGGCCTAGCCAGTGATGACTTCATCCCGTGAATAAATAAAGTAAAATGCTTGAATGACCCTGGTTCGATTCTCCCACGAGCTAGTCTTTCTTTGGAGTCTATGATTGAATTTGGCTTCCTGTATATGCCCTGCAGGTAAATGGTTTTGCCATGATTGAGTGTTTTTTTTTAGTTCATTGTAACAGCACTGCAAACAGTAATGCTTATAATTGTTCAAACAAACTTAGTTTCCCTGATATAAGCACAAAAGGTGCTGGAGAAAAACAGCAGGTCTAACAGCATCTATGAAAGCAGAAACCGCTAATATTTCCGATTCGCTATGACTCTTTCTGAGAATACGAAGGACTCTTCAAAATGCTTCGTGTTCTGAGAAAAAGTCATACCAGACTCGAAACATCAACTCTGTTTTTCTCTCTCTGCAGATGCTGCCAGACCTGCTGAGTTTCTCCAGCATTCTCTGCGTTTGTTTCAGATTTGCGCAGAACTCTGCTTTTATTGGTTCGTCTGATGCTAACTTCCATTTTATTGTTCACACAGTTTATTTTGAAAGTGAAGACTTTGATTGGCAGCTGTGGTAAGCTTCTGATACAACATGTTTGCAAGTATATCCAGTGATGAAAAAGATAGTTTTATTGGAGGACAGCCTTCTCACAAGCATCCGCTGTTAATTCAATCTTTAATTTATCCAAAACTCAAAAAAGTCAGTGTGTCTTGCTCTCTAAGCTGCTGCAAGGGCAAAGGTCAGTGTGCGTGGGCATTTGGAAAACTTTGAACCCAACCGTGAGTGACTCAGCGGGTAGTGCTCCTACCTCCGGGTCAGATGAGAATTAGCGGTGCTGAGCAAATGCAGTGGAGCCACCAATCAGGATAGAGACATGAAGCCACCAGCTGTGGCTGGGCACTAAAGATTCTTTGGTGCCAATTAGAAGGAAAGCAGGGAGCGAGAACCCAATTGGAATACAATTGGAAAGTGCTGCAGGACCCTCAGCACAGTGGCTCAGTGGTCAGCCCTGCTGCCTCAAGCACCAGAGACTGGGTTCCATTCCACTCTCAGGCGACTTCTGTGTGGAGTTTACACATTCTCCCCGTGTCTGTGTGGATTTCCTCCTGCAGTACACGCATGTGCAGGCTAGGTGGATTGACCATGCTAAGTTGCCCATGGCGTCCAGGGATCTGTAGGTGAGGTGGTTTAGCCATGGGCAGTGTGGGCTGTGGGTCTGGGTGGGCTACCCGTCAGAGGGTCTGTGTGTACTCAGTGGGCTGAATGGCCTGCTTCCACACTGTAGGGATTCTAAGTTGGGCAGGATCTTTCCCAAGCACTTCCTGTTCTTATTTCAGATCTCCAGCAACAACAGCGTTTTGCTTTGAGTTATCTCTGGTGTCCTGTGGCCAATATTGATCCCTCGGCAAACATCACAAAAACAGATTATGTGGTCATTATTACATTGCTGTTTGTAGGAGCTTGCTGTGTGTAAATGAGCTGCTGTGCTTCGTATAACATTACTCTGTTGGCTGAGGAAGCACGTTAGGACATCCTGGGCTAATGGAAGGTGATATTTAAATACAAGTCTTGCTTTTTGTTCTTTCTGACCTCCTTAAACAATGCAATTTAAGGATTGAGAAAGAAAGACAGAAAGAAGGGAAATTTCACATCAAAAGAGAGAGAGAGAGAGAGATAAAGAGAGGGAAAGAAAGACTGGATGGAGAGACAGTGAAAAAATCCAGATAGAAACAGTAAGAATGTTTTTTTAGATGTTTTAAATCTTTAAGAATCTAGTTGGTGGAATGACCCTGTACAGTTTAAATGTTCACTTTCCAGATCAGGAGGGGCTTGTTGTATTTTGTATTTGCAGTTATCATTGTTACAAGGCCTGACTTCCTGCAAGGACTTTAGAGGGCTATTAATATGCAAATCCAACAAAACTTTGGACAGCAGAATGGGATCCTTCATATCCACCGGAGAGAGTAATTACGGCCTTCGTTAATCTCATCTGACAGCCGTATCTATCTAGATTTAACAAGAATGCGAGCAGATCTCATTAAAACTTAAGATTCGAGGGGGCTCGACAGGATAAATGCTGAGAGACTGTTGCAGGACTCTAGACATTAGGGGTGTGGGGAGGGGGGCACAGTTTCAACATGGGGGATCTCCCGTTTAAGAGGGAGATAAAGAGGATTATTTTTCTTTCAGAGGTCTTTAGTGTTTGGCATTCTCTCACACCAGAGAGCAGCGGATATATATTAAAAGTTTGCATTAGACAGGTTTCTGATTGAAGTCAGCAGTTGTGGTCGGAAAGGTGGAGCTGGGACCATAATTAGATTGGCCATACTCTTGCTAGATGGCAGAGCAGGCTTGAGGGGCAGAATAGCCTGGCCCGTGCATTCTTGAGAACACATCTTCAGTTTTGCACTGGACAGTCTACCTGAGCTACTTGAGCTTGGAGTGGTAATTAAACCTGCAAACTCCTGACTCAAGGGGCTATTAGCCCCAGCTGACCCCTCACCAGGGTGGGACGGTGGCTCAGTGATGGGTACTGCTGCCTCACAATGCCAGGGACCCGGGTTCAATTTCAACCTTGGGCGACTGTGTGGAGTTTGCACATTCTCTCTGTCTGCGTGGGTTTCCTCCGGGTGCTCCGGATTCCTCCCACAGTCCAAAGATGTGCAGGTTAGGGTGGATTGGCCATGCTAACTTGCTCATAGTGTGCAGGTTAGTTGGATTGACCATGCTAAATTGCCCATAGTGTCCAGGGATGTGCAGGTTATGGTGGATTGACCATGCTAAATTGGTCATAGTGTGCAGGTTAGATGGATTGACCATTCTAAATTACCCATATTGCCCAGGGATGTGCATGTTAGGGTGGATTGGCCATGCTAAATTGCACATGGTGTCCGGGGATGTGCAGGTTAGGGTGGATTGACCATGCTAAATTGCCCATAGTGTCCAGAGATGTGCAGGTTGTGTGGATGGGATGTGCAGTTACAGGGAGAGGGTTGGATCTGGGTGGTATGCTCTTCGGAGAGTTGGTATGGACTCTATGGATCGAATGGCCTGATTCCACACTTAGGGATTCTATGATTCAGTCACAACCACAAATGAGAAACACGTCCTGATGACTCATTAGCTCACAGCAACCAGTAGTTGAACCACACAATCAAGAAACTGTTGAAGATTGGCAACAATCCCAGCTTTAGATCATTGTTCAGAGTCCAGCCAATTTTCCACATCTTGTCGGTCAACCTCAGCCTCAGTTTGAGATTGCCACAGTGGCCTTGCCCTCAACCCCTCACTTCCTTTTATTTGTCACCTCAAGATCGCTGCACACTTCCAACTCACCCCCCTGAATCATCTTCTGTTCCCACCACTGGTGGCCGTGACCTCAGTTGCCTGAGCTCTATGCTCTGGAATCCTTTCCCCTAAACCTCTCATCCTTTCTCTCTGTCCTTTAAGACAATCCTTAAAACTTATAACCTTTGGTCACCAGTCCCTTTGTTCTTCATATGTGACTCAGTGTCAGATGTCATTTTGATAATACTTTTTTGAGACACTTTATTAGGTTAATGGGGAAGTGATGGTGCAGTCATATTTTTGCTAGACGAGAGGTCCCAGATTCAAATCCCACAGGGTTAAAAGTTTAATATAATTAAAACAAAATCTGCAGATGAATAGTGACTGTGAAATCATTGTTATAAGCTATTGTTTGGGGTGACATGGTGGCTCAGTAGTTAGCACTGCTGTCTCACACTGTAAGGGACTGGGTTAGAGTCCACCCTTGGGCATCTGTCTGTGCAGAGTTTGCACATTCTCCCCGTGTCTGCGTGGGTTTCCTCCGGGTGCTCTGGTTTCCTCCCACAGTCCAAAGATGTGCAGATTAGGGTGGATTGACCATGCTAAATTGCCCATTATGTCCAAGGCTGTGAGGCGAGGTGGATTAGCCTTGGGAAATATGGAGTTACAGGGATAGGGTAGGAGGGTCTGGGCGAGCTGCTGTTCTGAGGGTTGGCATGGACTCAATGGGCTGAATGGCTTGCTTCCAAACTGTAGGGTTTCTACAATAGGATTCTCTGAAATGCCCTTCAGGGAAGGAAATCTGGTCTAGGGTATGTGTGACTTGAGACCTACAGGAAGACATGGTAAATCTTAACTGGTAATTAAGATGGGTTGATAGGTGATTGAGACATTGCAACAGTTTTTTTTAAATAAAGGTGCTTTATAAGTGAAAACTATTGTTATTTTGCAACTCTCTGAGTCAAATAGTTTATGAATGCCTAAAACTGGGCTTGGACTTAATGGACCGAATGGACGCCATCTAAGCTATAATGGATACCTGAGCTCATGCACAAAGAGCAGAAGTCTTTGATGATGTGAAACATCAGTATGAGGCCTTAGTCAACATATAAGTCATAATTGCAAATACAAATGATTTTGAGAAAAATTCCAATATTTGTTTTGATTCTTAGGCACGGAGACAAGAGATGCAGTTACCCAAGTCTCGGCAACCAGACTTTGTTCTTCATGTGAGTTGAAACTAATTCTCTGGTGTCATCCAAGTGACACAGCGCACTGGCATCACGGGTGATTGGCTAAATAGTCCCTCCGAGTCATCAAACACTTCCCAACTGGGACCGCTTTGGTTAGTCTGAGTGAGCTGCACCCTGTGGGCCCCATTCTCAGCCTCTGCAGAGTTTGAATAGGGTGACCTCCAGTAGCACCCAATGGGGTAAAGTTGTCTAAAGTCAGATTGGCAGGATAAAGGGATGGTGTTTAAAAGGATATATACTTGGAAAGGAAAGGTCATATGATATGGGGACAGAAGGGGACTGGGAATAATCAGATTGCTTTCAAAGAGCTGGGACGAGCACATGATGGGCCAGGTGACCTCTGCCAGCACCTTACATTGCATTTTTACAAATGGTGGGAGGCACGGTGGCTCAGTGGTTAGCACTGTTGCCTCACAGTGTCAGAGACCCAGGTTCAATTCCACTCTTGGGTGACTGTCTGTGTGAAGTTAACACATTCTCCCCATATCTGCGTGAGTTTCCTCTGGGTGCTCCAGTTTCCTCCCACAGTCCAAAGATGTGCAGGTTAGATACATTGGCCATGCTAAATTGCCCGTACGGTCCAAGATGTGTAGGTTAGGTGGATTGACCATGGGAAATGCAGGGTTATGGAGATAAGATTGGGTGATGGGTCTGGGTGGGATGCTCTTCAGAAGTCAGCGTGGACTCGATGGGCCAAATGGCCAGCTTCCACGCTGTAGGGAATTCTATGATTCACAATGAGGACATGGAGGAGGTAACCATTTGCATACAGTGTTAAAGACAGCAGATTCTGGCCTCTTAAGTGGAGATGTTGAAGCTCCTCCATGGCCTTCCAGTGTAGGGCTGGGGACCACAGAAGGCCCTCCAATGGGGCCTTCACTGATGTGCTTCAGAAAGGTTTGAGGGGACTGGACACTGCGCCTAGTCAAAAAAGCAAGCAAGCAGGGGTGGGGATGATCTCAGTCAAAGAGGCTTTAAACCGATGTTCACGACAAGCTGCAGGGCTGGGCAGTGCTCTGGAATGAGTACCTTCAAGATGAGCACTTCTCCGACTGGACACCTTTCTTAAAGGTACCATGCAGTGCAGCAAACAGGCCGTAGAAAACAAAGACAAGGTAAAGGGAAAATGGCTGAAGGCATGGCTGACAATGGCGGAGTGTAGAGACGGAGAAAATACGGGTCCCGTAAGAATAATGAATTCAAGGAAAGGTGCAGAACAGCGTGCTGGAGGAGGTTAGGGCTCTAATCTGGTAACCACCAAGATGGCTGCCTTATAGACCTCTTTGCAGCTCCACACTCATATTACAATCCTTCACCCTTTTCCCCACAGTTTCCTAACATCCTGGGAACAATTTAGCCCAAGCTATTATAGAGTCATCGAACTGTACAGCACAGACTTGTCCATCCCAATCAGGAATCTTAAATTAATCTAGTTCCATTTGCCAGCACCTGGCCCATATCCCTCTAAACCCTTCCTATTTATATACTCAACCAGATGCCTTTTAAGTGCTGTAATTGTACCAGCCTCCACCACTTCCTCTGGCAGCTCATTCCATACACACACCGCCCTCTGTGTGAAAAAGTTGCCCATAAGACCCCTTTGAAATCTTTCCCTCTCACCTTAAACTTATGTCCTCTAGTTTTGGACTCCCCCACCCTGGGAAAAAGACCTTGGCTATTCACCCTATCCATGCCTATTAACCCATTCACCTTATCCATCCACCCTATTAAGTTCACGCTGCAATCCCTATAGCCTATCAAACACCTCTCCTGACCCTGTCCTCTCGACCTTTGGAACTCTGCTCAAACCTGTCCTTCCGCATCTTCCCTCAGGATTGCGTGGCTGCGCTGAACTCCACTGCAAGATTCTTGACTGGTGTGACTCTGCTCTGCTACTCATTCGCCTCAAGATTTAAGGTAACCTTTTCCCACCCCATCCTGCAAGTGGTTCATGAAGGTAGCTCACCATCACATTCTCCAGGGCAATTAGAGACAGGACGATAAATGCTGGCCCACCCAGTAACGTCCATGTCCCATTAACAAATAGCATACAAAAAGTGACTGATTTCCCATCAATGCAAGGCTGCTTCCTCACCTTCTGGGGTCGTACAGTAATGTCCAATTGCCTGCGGACTGTGTCGGGATTCATTGGAACAGTGCACGCAAATCCTTCAGGCATTACAAATTTGATCAAGCCACTGATGTGACCAATTTTACCAATTTCACGTTAAAAGAATACAGGTTTCTTTTTTCTATTAACAAGATAAACAACCTTTTTTTCACCAATGGCAATATAAAAGACAAAATGACCATGGAGGATGGAGATCTGAATCAAAGAGTATCCCCAGGAAAAAAAATGGACAAGTTGAAACGCTAACCGATGAATGAATCTCTACCCCTTTCTTAAAGATCCCTTACATATACAGTCACACAAAACAAGATGTGCATGCATTGTAGCTAGGGAAGATTTTGTTACAAAGTCAGATGGACAGTCCTGGCACCAGTCTGGATCACAGATGTTGATGAGTTGTTGTCAAGATTAGAGTGCTGCTGGAAAAGCACAGCAGGTCAGGCGGCATCCGAGGAGCAGGAACATCGACGTTTCAAGCAAAAGCCTTCATCAGGAAATCAGCAAAGGCCTTACCTTCATCCCCCTCCGTCCATGCATCAACCATTTCAATACGCGTGGTGATGTTGAACACTTCTTCTGCCGCCTCCGAGCTTACATTTTTCATCAAGACTCCCGCCCACCTTCCGAGGACCCCTTCACCCGCCTCCAACACGCTGCATCCACCTGGACACCCCATGCCGGCCTATTACCCACTCTCAACCTCTTTATTTCCAACTGCTGCCGAGACATCAACCACCTCAACATGTCTACCCCCCTCCCCCAACTCCAACCTCTCACCCTCACAATGTGCAGCCCTCCACTCCAACCCCAACCTCACCATCAAACCAGCAGACAAAGGTGGGGGTGGGGGTGCAGTGGTAGTTTGGCGCACTCACCTCTACACCGCTGAAGCTAGATGCCAACTCGAAGACACCTCCTCCTACCACCCCCTCAACCACGACCTCACCCCCCCCAACACCAAACCATCATCTCCCAGACCATACACAACCTCATCACCTCAGGGGATCTCCCACCCACAGCTTCCAACCTCATAGTTCGGGAATCCCACACCGCCCGGTTTATAAACCTCAGGTGCTGCCTGACCTGCTGTGCTTTTCCAGCACTACACTCTCGACTCTAATCTCCAGCATCTGCAGTACCCACTTCTGCCCATCAATGAGTTGTTTCCTAGTGATTATCCGTTGACTCCTTCCAATTCTTTGCTAATGATGTGAGGTGGTGAAGGCACTGCTTTTCAGTCTTTCATTCACTGGGTTTGGATCTGCCCTTCCAGTACCTCTGAGGGGGCTCTTTTCCCTTCATCTTTCCTGATGAAGCACTTATGCTTGAAACATCGATCCTCCTGCTCCTCGGATGCTGCCTGACCAGCTGTGCTTTCCCAGCACCACACTCTCAAAATTGTAAATACAACTTATTTCTGTAACCTGCTTCTAAAACTGCAAACATATTACAGTTTCCTTGGTTTAAAGCAGTATCTTCCCATTTTTAATCTACCATCCACCATGGACAGGTTGGACCAAAGAGACCAAGAGTGTGAAAATAGACAAGTCCCCTGGGCCGGATGGGATCTATCCTAGGATCCTCTGGGAAGCAAGGGAAGAGATTGCCGAGCCTTTGGCATTGATCTTCAAATCATCATTGTCTACAGGAATAGTGCCTGAGGACTGGAGGATACCAAGTGTGGTTCCCTTGTTCAAAAGGGTAATAGAGACAACCCTGGTCATTACTGACCAGTGAGTCTCACTTCAGTTGTTGGTAAAGTGTTGGAAAAGGTTATAAGAGATAGGATTTATAACCATCTAGAAAAGAATAAGCTGATCAGGGATAGTCAGCACGGTTTTGTGAAGGGTAGGTCTTGCCTACGAATCTTATTGAGTTTTTTGACAAAGTGACCAAACAGGTAGATGAGAGTAAACCGGTTGATGTGGTGTATATGAATTTCAGCAAGGCGTTCGATAAGGTTCCCCACAGTAGGCTATTGTACAAAACACGGAGGAATGGGATTGTGGGAGACATAGCAGTTTGGATCAGTAATTGGCTTGCTGAAAGAAAACAGAAGGTTGTAGTTGATGGAATATGTTCATCTTGGTGTCCAGTTACTAGCGGCGTACCGCAAGGGTTGGTGTTGGGTCCACTGCTGTTCGTCATTTTTATAAATGACCTGGATGAGGGCTTAGAAGGGTGGGTTAGTAAATTTGCAGATGACACTAAGGTCGGTGGAGTTGTGGATAGTGACGAAGGATGTAGTGGGTTGCAGAGAGACATAGATAGGATGCAGAGCTGGGCTGAGAGGTGGCAAATGGAGTTCAATGTGGACAAGTGTGAGGTGATACACTTTGGCCAGAGTAATCAGAACACAAAAGTACTGGGCTAATGGTAAGATTCTTGAGAGTGCAGATGAGCAGAGGGATCTCGGTGTCCATGTACACAGATTCCTGAAAGTTGCCACCCAGATTGACAGGGTTGTTAAGAAGGCATACAGTGTTTGACCTTTATTAATAGAGGGATTGAGTTCCAGAACCAGGAGGTTATGCTGCAGCTGTACAAAGCTCTGGTACTGCCATACTTGGAGTATTGTGTACAGTTTTGGTCACCACATTATAAGAAGGATGTGGAAACTTTGGAAAGGGTGCAGAGGAGATTTACCAGGAAGTTGCCTGGTATGGAAGGAATGTCTTACGAGGAAAGGCTGAGGGCCTTGAGGCTGTTCTCGTTAGAGAGAAGAAGATTGAGAGGTGACTTAATAGAGACATACAAGATAATCAGAGGGTTAGATAGGGTGGACAAGGAGAGCCTTTTTCCAAGTATGGGGACGGCAAACACGAGGGGACACAACTTTAAAGTGAGGGGAGATAGGTATAAGACAGATGTCAGAGGTAGTTTCTTTACTCAGAGAATAGTAAGGGTATAGAATGCTTTGCCTGCAACGGTAGTAGATTCGCCAAGTTTAAGTGCGTTTAAGTCATCATTGGGCAGGCAAATGGACATCCATGGAATAGTGTAGGTGGGATAGGCTTCAGATTAGTATGACAGGGCGGCGCAACATCGAGGCCGAAAGGCCTGTACTGCGCTGTAATGTTCTATGTTCTATGTCTGTTTCCATGCTGTACATCTCTATGACTCTATGACAATAGATACTGGCACAAAGGGCTCACAATCACCTTTATATTTCACCTCCACCTCCCCTAAGCCATTCTCCATCCTGACTTGTAGAAGTATCACCATTCCTTCAGTGTCACTGGGTCAAAATTCTAGAACCCCCCCCCCCCCCTAACGGCACTGTGTGGGTGTCCCCTTTTTTAAATTTATTCATTTGTGGGGTGTGGGTGTCGCTGGCTAGGCCAGCATTTATTGCACGTCCCTATTTGTCCCTTGAGAAGGTGGTTGGTGAGCTGCCTTCTTGAATCACTGCAGTCCACCTGCGGTAGGTTGACCCACAACGCCATTAGTAAGTGAATTCCAGGATTTCGACCCAGTGACAGTGAAGGAGCTGTGATTTTTTTTCCAAGTCAGGATGGTGAGTGACATTGAGGTGAACTTGAAGGTGGTGGTGTTCCCATGTAGCTACTGCCCTTGTCCTTCAAGATGGAAGTGGTAATGGGCTTGGAAGGCGCTGAGGATCCTTGGTGAATTTCTGCCGTGCATCTTGTAGATGGTACATACTGCTGCTTCTGAGCGTCGGTGCATCACTAGCGTGCACGTGGCATGTCATTTTCCAATACAACCCTGGAATGACCCATCACTCATCCAGTAAGGAGCTTGAAGTCAACCTAATGTCAGTGGAAAAGTGGTTTGGTAGGCCACCCTGAATCCTGTCAGCCTGGCAGTCTCTGTGGCCCCGCAAGGCAAGCTAAGGTCTCAGATTCCCATTCCATCACCTTACCGGTGAGCTTGGCAAAGCCAGCCCAGCCTCTTGGCACCCCTTGTCCCCAGAGGCAAAACACAGCATCACTGTTTGAGGATGTGGCGCCAATCAAGCAGCCTGCTTTGAGCAGCACGATGGCTCAGTGGTTAGCACTGCTGCCTCACAGCGTCAGAGACCTGGATTCAATTCCAGCCTAGGGAGACTGTGTGGAGTGTGCATATTCTCCCAGTGTCTGCGTGGGTTTCCTCCGGGTGCTCTGGTTTCCTCCCACAATCCAAAGATATGCAGTGAACTGGCCATGCTAAATTGCCCATAGTGTTCAGGAATGTGTAGGTGAGGTTAATGTAGAGTAATGGGGAATGGGTTTGGGTGGGATCCTCTTTGGAGGGTTGGTGTGGACTTGGTCTGAAGGGCCTCTTTCCACACTTTAGGGGTTCTATTCTTCTATCCTCTTTGTCCTGGATGGTGTCAAGCTTCTTGAGTGTTATTGGAGCTGCACCCATCTAGATAGGTCAGGAGCATCCCATCACAAACCTAACTTGTGCCTTGTAGATGGTGGAGTCAGGAGGTGAAAACAACGAGGTAAAACTTGCTGCAGGATTCCCAACCTCAGACCTGCTCTTGTAGCCACTGTGTTTCTGTGGTGAGTCCAGTTCAGTTTCTGGTCAATGATAACCTCCAGGATATTGACAGTGACGGATTCAGTGATGGTAACACCATTGATGGTCACTGCCTGACACTTGTGTGGTACATCGCACACCCTCCACCACACAGACTGCAGCAGTTCACTTCCACCTTCTCAGCGGGTAAATTAGGACCAGGCAACAAAATATTGGCCTAACCATCCATAATCCCAAATACATTTTTTTAAAAATTTAGACTTTCAGTGATAACTTTAACACTATCTTTGCTTAATTCTCAGGTGCCAATGTGAAAATAGCAGTCCCATGGTCAGATGTATTCTGCTCCAATGTAGATAAGCTCAAACAGAAGAACGTGCCCTGTAGACGTTAGTAAGTGCACTGTTGAAGTAATGCAAGGTTCAGCAGATGAACCCCGCCCAGCCAATCCACATTTAGGCAGCTGCTTTCTGAAGCACCAACAGGCAAATTCTAATGAGTTCAGGAGTCACAGCGGAGAGGCCGGCCCCTTCCAGCTCTCCGAGGAGAGACACCAAATGCCCGCTCTCGAGTTGGATCAAGGCCTTGGATTGGCTGCGACCCCGTGCACGGACAGACCTCGAGACAGCACCGACTCCAGAGTGGCCAAACTCAGGACTCCCCGGATTGCTAACTCCTGCCCCGGCTCGGGATTGGTCTGCAACTCTGAGGGCTGCCTGAGCCCGGCCACGCTTCCGTGCACAAGAACTCCTGAACCCTGCCTTCGGCACAGAGAACCAGGGGCTCACCATCACCACCACCATCACCATCGCGCGCGGAGTGTGTCATTTTCCGATGCGACCCTGGAATGGCCCATCACTCATCCGGTAAGGAGCCTGAAGTCAACCCAATGTCAGTGGAAAAGTGGTTCGGTAGGCCACCCTGAATTCTGTCAGCCTGGCAGCCCCTGTGGCTCAGCAAGGCAAGCTAAGATCTCGGATTCCCATCCCATCTCCTTACCGGTGAGCTTGGCAAAGCCAGCCCAGCCTCTCGGCAGCCCTGGTCCCCAGAGGCAAAACAAAGCACCGCAGTGTCGCTTTAGCTCCGATCCTGTCCGATGTTCTAATGCCTCACACTCTCATTCTAGCTCTTGCCCAGTAATGCGTGCGGTCACATCTCATTCTTACTACCCTATTCCTAGCCCGGTACGACATACAGACACCTCCCAGTCTAGCCCTGCTCCAATGAGGCACACTGAAACGCCTCCAGTCCTCTTTAGCTCCACTGCGGTTAGACACACTGAGCCAACTCACTCTCGTTTGACCCCAGATACCGTCCGATGTTCCAACATGGCGCACTCTCACTCCAGCCCTGGCCCGTTGAGGCATGAGCAAACACCCCAGCCTCATCTCATTCCTCCTTCGGTCCAGTGTACTAACAAATCCCACTGTCACTCTAAGTCTGGTAGCCTGAGGCACACGGAGCTGTGTCGGTCCCATCTGAGCCCCGATTCTGTCCGATGTGCAAACACATCCCATTCACACTCCATGCCCACCCTGATAAAGCACTCAGAAACTCCTCCCATCCCCTCCAGCTCTTGCCTGAAACGGCAAAGCGAGCCCCCCTGGTGCCAATTTCCCCGGGATCCTTCACGGTGCGTGAATGCCTCACGTCTTCACTCTGGCTTCTGTCCGACAAAGCATGTCGAACCGCCTCGGTCTACCTCGATCTCGGGTCCGGTGAGGCACACTGCCATCTCTCACTCTCAACCCATCTCGGCCTCGGCGAGGTGTGCAAACACATCGCACTCTCACTCAGCACCGGCTCTGACAAAGAAAATGCCAGTGCACCAATCTAACTTCAGTCAGGACGAGTCCAAGCAAGCACAAAGACCTCAGACTGCCTTCAGCCTGATCCCAATAGGAGCTACCAGAAGTGGTGACGGTCAGGTACGCTAACAGAATCTGTCGCCTGGTGCTGACCTCTTTGGTAAGCCTGACTTTAAATTTCTCAAAGATGACAAACTGGTCCAGTCTCACGCTTGTTGTATCATCTGACCTGCAACCTGAACTCAACTTGTCGCGCCATTGTCTCAATCCACTTTTATTAGTGACCTTCCAAATCCAGGCTGTGGTCAACCTGGGCTTCGGAGGTCAGAGAAAACAGACAAGTAGAGAGGTGACCCTGCTGATCTTCAATTGCCTCACTGGCTTTGCAAACCATTTCTCAACACCGGAGTTTTCATTACCTTCTCAGTCTATTGCCTGTCAAAAGAAAATTGGAGATGCTCTACCTCTTTAAAACCCCATGGGGCACACTTGATCGGTTATTTTACCATATCTCAAAATGTAGTCACACTAATAAAGGCAGAGTGGAAAACGTTACCTTTCTTGTCTTCACATTGTTATGGACCAGACCAAACTTCCTCAAACTATTCAGCAGATAGTCTAGAGAATTAGAACTCTCTGGGAAAACTTAACAGAATAATAGATATAGTAACTATTATTAATTAACTGTTCCAATTTAACAACACCCCATAAACATACCCTTAGCAAAAGACAAATTTAGTAAAAAAAACAGATTGCCTCCATGCAGCTCTCCAATCCAGGGGGAAAGAACATCAAAAGACAATTCTGAGAGAAAGACAGAATTCCAGCTTTCACTTCTTCAAGACCCCAACAGTAACTGCTGAAAGCTAAACCTAACACCCCTGGTTCTGTGGGAGTTTGTCAACACCCATTCAGGCTGCTTCTATTGTTCCAACTTTTAAAATACACCCAAGGCCTCACAAGCTGTTTACTGGCTTTGCAACTAAATAGCTCAGCACCTCTATCTTAAAACCTCTTTAAAATAAAACAGGACAAAACAATCTCTTAAAGCCACAGGACTGTCACTATATCAACTATAACTTACCACATGTGACATAATATGAAGTAATTAAATTAGAAAAATGCTGAAGAAACTCAGCAGGCCCGCCAGTTTCTGTGCAGAGAGAAACAAAGTTAATGTTCTCCAGAAGAGCCGTATTGAAATGACCACAGTTTATTCCCTCTCTAACAGACCCCAGCTCTCACAATTCCCTTAATCCACTTTTACAGTATTCACCAAGGGGCCACATTGTGGGAAAGTTTGGGAAGCACTGGTGAAAGGTCATAACTTAATCCTGTGAATTACTCTTCAGATAATGAATTGCAAAACACTGATTAAACAATAACTGCAGTCCAGCCGAATCATAATTTTAAAATACTCTACCTTTCCTCCCTGCTTCAAGATGACTGTTGGTATTGCAACATGTCCGTCCCTTTTACAAAAACATTCCCACTCCTAAGTATTGTGCCACCCCCTGATTTACTATGCTCCCCTGAATCTGTGGCGAGAGAAAAACAGCGTTGACATGACCTTTTGTCAGAACTGAAAGCTGGGAATCATATGAATACCTTGTTATACAGTCGGTTCAGCTGTAGTTCCATTCTCATGCAATCCCGTGTTATAAGAAAATCATGTAATTGCAGCACCATTTAAACTAATGGGGCCGGAATCAATACACACTTTAAAGGGTCACACTTTAGAAACAGTGTCCCCAATTCATCAATCGCATTATAGAGCATTTGTATTAACGAAATGCAAGTAATAGCAGAACAAAGTGTGGTTCGAACTGAATTGGAAGAGGCTTGGTTTAACGTCGCATAGAGTCCCTACAATGCAGATAGAGACCATTTGGCCCTTTGAGTCTGCACTGACCCTCTAAAGAGCATCTCTCCCAAACCATCTTATCCGTTTCTCATCCTCTCTCATTGCTACACTGGAGTGTCAGCTCAAATAGGCCAAAGTGAGGACTGCAGACGCTGAAAATCAGAGTTTAGATTAGATTAGATTACTTACAGTGTGGAAACAGGCATTTCGGCGCAACAAGTCCACACCGCCCCGCCGAAGCGTAACCCACCCATACCCCTACATCTACATCTACATCTACCCCTTACCTAACACTACGGGCAATTTAGCATGGCCAATTCACCTGACCTGCACATCTTTGGACTGTGGGAGGAAACCGGAGCACCCGGAGGAAACCCACACAGACACGGGGAGAACGTGCAAACTCCACACAGTCAGTCGCCTGAGGCGGGAATTGAACCCGGGTCTCTGGCGCTGTGAGGCAGCAGTGCTAACCACTGTGCCACCGTTTAGATTAGAGTGGTGCTGGAAAAGCACAGCAGGTCAGGCAGCATCCGAGGAACAGGAAACGTCAGCTCAGATATACTGTGAGCAATAAATCCAAATATCTCTTTCTTTCCCCTATTTCTTCAAATATTTCCCCTTCAAGTGTTTATCCCCTTTGGAAAGATAGAGTGAATCTGCTTCCACTGTCTTTTCAGGCAGTATATGCCTGATCATAACTCACAACATAAAAACAATTCTCTTCTTTTCCCCCTCTGGCTCTTGCGTCAACTGTCTTAAACCTGTATCCCCTCTGGTTACTGATCTGCATCTCTCAAAATCTACATACAAAGCAGCAATCAATGGAGACCTGAAATTAAAAGGAAATCAGTCAGAAACTGAAAGAAAGACAGGTTAGGTTGTTAATAAGTTGGGGTTTGGTGAAGCCTGAATCTTAAGCATTTTACACACAAATATTTGTGGTACTAATGCAGGCATTGGAACACTCGTTTCCATTGATCAGTGCATTGAGTCTGGGAGTTGGGATGTCATGTTGCGGTTGTACAGTACATTAGTTCAGCCACTTCTGGAATATGTTTTGGTCTCCCTGCTGTAGGAAAGATGTTAAACTTGAAAGGATGCAGAAAAGATTTACAAGGGGTTGGAAGGTTTGACCTATAGGGAGAGGTTGAATAGGCTAGGGCTTTTTTCCCTAGAGTATTAGAGGTTGAGGGGTGACCTGACAGAGGTTTATAAAATCATGAGGGGCATGGATAGGGTGAATAGCCAAGGGTATTTTTCCTAGTGTAGGGAGTCCAAAACTAGAGGGCATAGGTTTAAGGAGAGAGGTACCTGAGGGGCAACTTTTTAACACAGAGGGTGGAGCTGCCAGAGGATGTGGTGGAGATTGGTACAATTACAACATTTAAAAGGCATCTGGATGGGAACATGAATAGGAAAGGTTTAGAGGGTTATTGGCCAAATATTGGAAAGTGGAGTTAGATTAATTTAGGATATCTGGTCAGCACTGGTGAGTTGGACTGAAAGGTCTGTTTCCTTGCTGTACACCTCTAGGACTCTAAATGATGAGCAGGAGTGGGTCAAAAAACTCCTTGAGTCTGTCCCACCAATCTATTACATCACGGCTGATCTGATTACTCCTGCCTATCCTGATAATCTTTCACCCTGTTAGAAGCCATCTAACTCTTTAAAATATTCAAGGACTCAGCTTCCATCACAGTTTGAGGAAGAGAGTTCCAAAGACACAGGTCACTTTGTGAGACAAAAAAATTCACCCCATCCCTGTCTTAAATGGGAAACTCCTGATTTATAAACAGTAGTCTCTTGTTCCGGATTCTCCCACAAGAGGGAACATCTTCTCTACATCCATTCTGTCAAGTCACCTCAGGATATTAAGTAATCCAGTCAAGTCACTGCTGAGTCTTTTAAATGTCTACAGTCTGCTCATCCATTCTTCATAATCTAGTAAAGGAACTACAGACTGAGTCTGTTCCACCATTCAATGAGATCATGGCTGATCACTGATCTTCCTCCATATACCCATGTTGTTCCTATTTCCAGTTTTTGGTTAATAAACATGTGTCAACCTCAATCATAAAACTAACAATTGATTAATTGCCAACTGTGAAAGAGAGTCCCATACCTCCACAACATTTTGTGTGCAGAAGTGTTTCCTGAAGGGTGTGGCTCAAATGTTTAAACTTTGTCACCTAGTACAAGGTTTCCTGGCCAACAGAAATACTTTTATCTCCTCTGTATGTTCCTCAAATTTCTTGAAAGCTAATCAAGTTGTTCCTTAATCTTACAACACAACCTTGAACCTAGTTTATTCTCCTTTTAATTTATTCCAGATTAGCAAATAATCATATCCCTCAACCTCACTTTCTCCTCATATGCCAAAATCTAACCTTTGCTTCCATCCCTCAATTCCAGGAGTCTTCAATCTCATCTTCTTCCCACCCCTCAATCCTACCTTCTCCAATTCCGTCAATCCCACTTCTTCCCCATCCTTCATTCCTACCCCCTTCCGCATACCTCAATCTCACATCCTCCTCATTCCTCAGTCCCACCTTCTCACCATCTCTCAATCCCACCTTTTCTCCTGTCCCTCAATCCCAATTTCTCCACATCCCACAATCTTCCTTTCTTCCCCATCCCTTGATACCATCTTCTCCTCCCTATGCCTGTCTTACATTCTTCCTATTCTTCAATGCCTCCTGTTCCTCCATCCCATTTCCTTCACATATCCCTCAAACTCATTTTCCCACTTCCTTCACCAATACCTCAACCCAACTTTCTGCCTCTATCTCACCTTTTGCCCCCAGTTCCCAATCCCACTTCCTCCATTTATCCCTTAATCCCACTTTCTGCCCCATCAATTCAATCCTGCCTTCTCCCCATCCCTCAATCCCACTTATTCCTCCTTTTCCTCCATTCCTCTCTATGCCCCATCCTTCAATCCCACCTCCCCACCAGGGATGGGGGCGGTGAGGGGGGGGGAAGTAGGAATTTGGAAGAGTGCGATTGATTGGATTGATCCTTCAAAGGGCGGGCACGGGCATGATGGGCCGAATGATCTCCTCCTGCTCTGCAATTTTCCGAGATTTAATTTCTGACAGCATTCGAGGTGATAATTCTCCTGACACAGACACCTGTACAGGTGAAGCACAGTTCGGTTAATGAGAGGCAGGACGTTTAAGACAACATTCCCCACAAGGGACATCAGGGCATGATCTGCGCACGCTCAATCCCGGGCGCAACGGCAAAGCGTGCTATACGCATGCTCTATTCCGGCAGCACCGACGATACTAGAACTGCGCGTGCTCTTTCCCAGATGAGGGAGAGCCGTGGCAAGCACGTTATACGCATGCTTTATACCGGGAGAGACGGTAGGGCGTGTTATGCGCATACTCTGTGCCGGGAGCGACGGCAGAGTCAGAAATACGCATGCTCCATGCTGGTAGAACGGCAAAGCCAGTTATACGCATGTTCTATGCCGGCAGCGACGGCAGGACAGACACTGCGTGCTCTAATCTATATCGGGAGGGACGGCAGAGTCAGATATCCGCATACTCTGTATCAGGCGCGACGGCAGAGCCAGTCAGATGCGTGCTCCATGCCGGGGGAACGGCGGAGCCAGTAATGCGCATGCTCCATGCCGGGCGTGGGTGGGTAAGGGGAGCCAGTCATGCGCATGCTCTATGCCGGGGGGACGGCGGTGACAGTCATGCGCATGCTCTATGCCGGGGAGGGAAACAGCGGAGCCAGTCATACGCATGCTCTATGCCGGCAGAACCGACACTGCGTGCTCGAGCTCGCGAGCGGAGCGCACGTTGTACGCATGCTCTATGCCGGCATCACGCCCGCTTGCGAGGAGCGCCGGTCCAGCGCGTGCGCAGAGCGGGGAGCAGGCTGGGTGGTGTCCATGGCGGTTTGGAACCTGTGGAATATTAAACCGTCGGGCCCGGGGCAGGGAGGAGCTGGTGACTCAGTCTGGAAACACCGGCCTGGAGCTGACTCAGGGGGCGGGCTGAAATGTTAAAGGGCTGATAAATGTGCGAGGAGACGGGCTGTGAAGGGATGGAAGCAGGTGTGTGTGTACCTCTATGGGAATGTGGGCCTTTTCTTCTTCTTCCTCCTTCGCTGGGGTTTATTTTCTCCTAATTGCCTCTCTCAGGGTCATGACACTTTGCTGTGGTGACTTGGCCTCATGCCCAATCTCCCAGGAGTTGAGCTAAGCTGAGTTGGGACTGGGGCAGGCACTTCGACTTTGGAAGGCATCACATTGGAGCATGATAGTTCTGCTGCCTATCTCTGATGAAGGGTCCTGCCTGAAATCTCTACTCTCCTGCTCCTCGGATGCTGCCTGAGCTGCTGTGCTTTCTCCAGCGCCACGCTTTATTGACTCAACTTGTCCAGCATACTGATGGATACTGATTAAGGATGATCAGCCATGAGCATATTGAATGGTAGTGCAGGCTTGAAGGGCAGAATGGCCTACTCCTACACCTGTTGTCTATTATCTGCAGTCCTCCCTATCTCCTAATCTATACACACTTCACATCCCATCCCCCCGACCCCACAAAAGACTAGAGATGCTTGATGAGTGATTGGGAGGAGGACACTCTGTGGCATTGGACTGAGCGTAAAAGCGGTTCCAGTGACGAGGAGCTTAACCAATGAGGATAGATCGAACAAGTTGGGACTGTTCTCTGTGGAGAGAAGAAGACTGAGTGGGAGGTCTGATAGATGTTTTCAAAATCGCGAGTGAGCCGGATCGAATAGACAGAATTTGTTCCTGTCCGTAGAAAGAGCAAGAATGAGAAGGCATAGGTTTAAAATGATCTGTAAAAGAAGTGAGGGTGAAATGAGATTAGAAAGGGGCAATCTTTTCGCGCAGAGGGTGGTGCGTGTATGGAATGAGCTGCCAGAGGAAGTGGTGGACACTGGTACAATTACAGCATTTAGAAAGAATCTGGATGGGTACATGAAGAGGAAGGGTTTGGAGGCATATGGGACTAGATTACTTCAGGATATCCAGGAATGGATGAGTTGGGTTGAAGGTTCTGTTTCCATGCTGAACATCTCTATAGACTCTGAGGCAAAGCTTTTTCACTCAGCAAGTAGTTAGGGTCTGGAACACACTGCTTGGAAACATGGTGGAGACAGGTTCAATTCAGGCATTTGAGAGGGCATTGAATAATTATTTGGATACACATAATGTTTAGGGCTTTGGGAGATTGGCACTAGGTGATGCTGTCGATGTAAGCAAACTGGTGCTGGCATAATGGGTCGAATGTTATAGCGCAGGAGGCCGTTTCTGTGATTCAGCTAACCATCACCCCAACCCCTACCCTCCTCCCCCTCCCCAATGCCAAATTGGCATTAAGAATTGCCTAAACTCAATACAGTTTGGAGAATTTATAACCTGTCCTGGGTTGTCTATCCATGTGAGGCCAGTGCCAGCTCTGGCTCCTCTCTTGCATCAGTGAGCCAGACGACGGTAGTGGTTTTGAGCCCTGCTCCCTGATATGGGAATGCAAGAGGAGTTTGCTGTGCTGTCAGAGTTGCTGATTTGGATGAAGTATTAAATCAAGTTTGTCCCTCACCCTCCTCCCCAACATCCTTTTAAGCTTCCCCCTCTCCCCCTTACCTTCTCCATTTGTTCTAACAGGTTAGTGTAAAAGATCCCATGACACTAATTTCAAAGAGAGCAAGGGAGTTGTAGAATCCCAAAGGAAGCAGGCCATTTGGCCCATCGAGTCCATACTGACCTATCACTTCCAAGCCCACCCCATCACTGAATTTCCCATGGCTAATCCACCCAGCCTACATGTTCCTGAACACTATGGGGCAATTGTGTATGGCCAATCCATCCTAACCTGCACACATTATATCTGGCAAAGTTTACTGTAATTTTCTGTCCAATTATTGTAGTTCCTTTTCATTGGATCACATGCACGTAAATATACTTATAGCCACACCGAATATCAACAGTTGATTCAATTTCTCCTCAATGTTAGAGTACCTCAGGTTAGGGGAGTTCCAAAACTAGAGGGTTAAAGGTGAGAGGGGGAAGATTTATAAGGGACCTGAGGGCAACATTTTCACGCAGAGGGTGGTGTGTGTACGGGATGAGCTGCCAGAGGAAGTGGTGGAGGCTGGTACAATTACAGCATTTAGAAGGCTGGGTACATGAATAGGAAGAGTTGAGATTAGATTCCCTACAGTGTAGAAACAAGTCCTCACCAACCCTCCAAAGAATAACCCACCCAGTCCCATTTCCCTCTGACTAATGCACCTAACACTATGGGCAATCTAGCATGGTCAATTCACCCTGACCTGCACAACTTTGGACTGTGCTCTAGTTTCCACACTGTGTGGAATCTGATCTAAACTCTTCTTATTCATGTACCCAGCCTTCTAAATGCTGTAATTGTACCAGCCTCCACCACTTCCTCTGGCAGCTCATCCCATACACTCACCACCCTCTGCGTGAAGCTTTGTGCTGCTGTGGGTTCAAAGTTTCTCTCCAAGTATATATTACTATAGTTCACACCTTGCATTATTCTACCAATGCAGTGTTAGACACACCTTCTAATAATCCACGCAGACACGGGGGGGGGGTGGAGAAATGTGTAAACTCCACACAGACGGTAGCCCGAGGCTGGAATCGAAGCTGGGACCCTGGTGCTGTGAGACAGCAGTGCTAACCACTGAGCCACCATGCCACCCCTGTTTCCACACTGTACATCTCTATGATTCCATGAGCTTTGGAATGTGGGAGAAAACTGGGTATCCCTAATGTCCTGGCCAATATTGTAAAAGAGAGGTTTTCACATGGCTACTGATCACTGGGACCTTTGCAAAAAATCAGCTTGTGTTCTTTCTATCCCACAACAGCTGCCGTGCTTCAAAGGTGAACGGCTGTAAACGTTTAGCAGTCATGACAGATTTTTTTTTAAAAAAATGCATTGTTTTTGTGGAGTCAGTCTGGATTTGAATGTTTTTTTTCAAAAGGAAAGGTGTTAATAAGCTGTCGGGTTGCCTCAATTTCCTTGTGCGTGCACTTGTTTCGCTGTTTTTTTCTCAAAGTTCTGATGGGGGATTTTTAAAAAAAAATTCTTTAAAGCAGCTATTTAAAAGGGAAATCCTGTGCAGCTGTCTTATTGGTTGTGTGGTTTCTCTCCATCCTAGGATTCCCAAGTCGGAGACTAAGATCATCTTGTACTTTTTTTTTTACTAATTGTGATTCATGGGTTAGAAGAAGGTGTGTCTAACGCTGCATTGGTGGAATAATGCAAGGTGTGAACTATAGTAATGTATACTTGGAGAGAAACTTTGAACCCACAGCAGCACAAAGCTTCTTTCCGCACAACTGCCTCTGAGCCAAAAGATTGTGGGTTTAAATTCCAACTACGGCGGGTAGTTTAGAGTGTTACGTCAGAAACAAAGATTGAGGAATTACCATTCAAGGCAGCATATTTCTGGTAAGACATTAGTCAGAAATGGGGTTCCCTCACCTCAGGTCTGAGTCCAGACTAATTAGCGATTGAGCTGAAACTAATCATAGTCTAAATCATGATTGTACCGTGTGATTACGAGGGCTTGTTCGCAATATCTTGTCTAGATAATTTTAAATGAAGTCTACCCATGGTTTGAACTTGTTTGCTGTATTGAAAAAATTGAACTGCCAGATGATTTGAAATAGGGGTGAACATGTTAATTCTTGCAGGGGATTCTGTTTGGCTGGTTGCTTGCATTTTATCCATGGGAGGGGATAGCAGTGGTCTGAGGTTTTGCTTCCTAACTGTGCTGAAAAATTTTTGAGGAGTTGGATGGGAGAAAAGGTGCAAAATGAGAATTGAAAGCAACACTATTTAGTGTTCTCTCTGTGTGTGTGTGTGTGTGTGTAGTAGTTTTGATGGGGGTCACCACAGAGATGATTGCTATCTGTATATTACGTGGACACCCACACACCTTTCAGGAAGTGAGGTGGGGGTTGGTGGAAAAGAGGAAAAAAAAACTGGATGAATCAGTCCGTCAACTTGTGCTTTTATTGTTCCTGTGTGTGTGTAGTAGTTTTGATGGGGGTCACCACAGAGATGATTGCTATCTGTATATTACGTGGACACCCACACACCTTTCAGGAAGTGAGGTGGGGGTTGGTGGAAAAGAGGAAAAAAAAACTGGATGAATCAGTCCGTCAACTTGTGCTTTTATTGTTCCCACCTCACATCTCTGACCAGGACGGCATTTATTGCCAATCCCCTCCCTGCTGGTTACTTAGCAACACTGTTCACGACCTGGAAGCAGATTACTGCCTGCTTTTTTTTTGTGTGTGTGTGAGAGAGAGAGATACTGTCTGAAGCCCAGAGGAAGAAAAGGTAGGGAATAAATAAATGGTGCGTGTGCAGGGTTGCTTTCTGGAAAGACTTGAGAGGGAAGCCAGACTGCAGGAAGGTTCCTTCGTCTGTCTTGAGTTTGCAAATGTTTGAATTCTGCTTTTTATCCACCGTTTCCTTGATAGAACTGCTCAGCCCTTCCACTCCCCCACCTCAAGACTCAGGATTGCCAGACCTTTAGCTGGGAGCCAGTTGTGTAACAGGTACAAGGATTGGGTGGTCTGAAATAACTTTCGTTTACCTGGGTTGAGACATCCCATGACATTTCAAAGCCAACAAACTATTTTTTTGTGGTCTAGCCACTAATGCTATGTCCACAAATGTGGCAGCTATCTCCACACAGCACGCTCCCACAAAGCTTTAGCTAGCTAGTGTCTGTTTCTGTGCGGTATGACTCTTCGGTCCACCTCATTTATGCCAAACAAGTTTCCCAAACTAAACTACTCCCAATTGCCGGTGTTTGACCCATATCCCTCGAAAACCTTCCTATTCATCTACCTGTCCCAATGTCTTTTAAATGTTTAAATAGTACCCACCACTACCACTTCCTTTGGCAGCTTGTTCCAAAAAGGTGCCCCTCAGGTTTCTTTTTAAATCTCTCTCCCTCCAGTTCCCATCCTGGGGGAAAGACCTTGACTATTCACCCTATCCATTCCCCTCACTATGTTATAATGCCACCTTCAGCCTCCGATGGTCCAAGGAGAAATGCCCCAGCCTCTCTCTATATTTCTAATCCTCCAACCTCAGCAATATCTTTGAACCCTTTCAAGTTTAACAACGTCTTTCCTGTAGCAGTGAGACCAGAATTGAACACGGTATTCCAAAAGTGGCCTAACCAATGTCGCATTCAGCTGCAACATGACCTCCCAACTCCTATACTAAACAGAACGTGGTCAGCATCGATCAGTTGGACCAAAGGGTGTGTTTCCATGCTTTATGACTCTGTAGCTGAAAATGTGTTGCTGGAAAAGCGCGGCAGGTCAGGCAGCATCCAAGGAACAGGAGAATCGACGTTTTCTCCTGTTCCTTGGATGCTGCTTGACCTGCTGCGCTTTTCCAGCAACACATTTTCAGCTCTGATCTCCAGCATCTGCAGTCCTCACTTTCTCCTTGTTGACTCTGTACTCAGTGTACTGATCGATCAATGAAGGCAAGCATGCCAAACACCACCATTACTACCCTGTCTCCCTGTGATTCCACTTTGGAGGAACTGTGCACCTACGCCCCGAGGTCTCCTTGTTTGGTGGCAACACACCCCAGGGTACTGATTTACCTTCCCAAAATGCAACACCTCACATTTATGTAAATTAAGTTCCATCTGCCACTCCTCAGCCCGTTGGCCCATCTGATCAACCCCTGTTGTACTCCAGGATAACCTTCTTCACTGTCCACTACACCACCAATTTTGGTGTTATCTGCAAACTTACTAACTATGCCTCTTATATTCATATCCAAATCATTTATATAAATGACAAAAAGTAGTGGACCCAGCATGATCCTTATGGCACACCCCTGGTCACAGGCCTCCAGTCTGAAAAGCAACCATTACCACCATCTGTCTCCTATCTTCAAGCTATTTTTGCATCCAATTGGCTCGCTCTCCATGTATTCTATATGATCTAACCTTGCTAATCAGTCAACAGTGCAGAAGCTGGTCGAACGTCTTGCTCAAGTCAGTATAGACAGCATCTACTGCTCTGTCTTTGTCAATCTTTTGTCACTTCAAAACTCTCAACCAATTTAGACATGGTTTCCCACACACAAAGATAATAAGCAATTAAACTGTTTTAGTGGTGTTGGTTGACACAATTCAGGGAGAGTTCCAATTCCCAACCTGTTGGAAATGGCGGTGGATGTATAGTATCAGAGGACAAACAGGAATTTGAGATGCAAAAGGATTTTTTTAATATTGTTATGCGTAAGAGGAGAAAGGGAGTTTCAACTTGAGAAGAGATGGGAGGAGTCTTCAAGAGACCCTATAATTGGGGGTGGGTGACGATTAAAATCAACTAAAGCTGGCAACTTATCGTTGAGTCTCTCCTCAGCCTCACCTCACTCAAACTCACCCTGCAGACTCCAATGATTGGTTTTCCTCTCTCCTCTTCCTCCCCCCTTTCCCTCCCACCTTCTCTCCCTGTATTTCATTTCATCCCTCTGCAAACCGTGTTAGAAATACTTGACAAAAAGCATTGCTCAGTGGGACACGGCACAGACGGTCAATTAAGGAACATTACCTCGAAACAAGGGGCAGTTGGTCACCTAGATGTTAACTGCATTTTTCTCCCATTGAAGATGGTACTGGTCCTGCTGAGTTTTTCCAGCCCTTGCCTGTCTTTTTTCCAGATCTCCAGCATCTTGCTTTTGTACCCGATTGAATCATTCTATTTTTCAGTCGACTCCTACCAGTGGCCACGCAGCACTTCTCCAGTGCTGAGCACAAGTGTCAGCTGAGGTGGTACATACACAGGGGCCCTGCTGTGGACCCTGTAGCAGG
This sequence comes from Chiloscyllium punctatum, assembly GCF_047496795.1. Taxonomy (NCBI): domain Eukaryota; kingdom Metazoa; phylum Chordata; class Chondrichthyes; order Orectolobiformes; family Hemiscylliidae; genus Chiloscyllium; species Chiloscyllium punctatum. The sequence goes on from NC_092759.1 coordinate 5,328,487, forward strand.
GAGACCACAATCGAATGCAATTTTCTAAAAGTGGTCTGAAAAGTCTCATGTGCATGACCTCCTATCTCCTGTACAAAACAGAACACGGTCGACATGACTGGTTGGACCAAAGGGTCTGTTTCCATGCTGTATGACTACTCAATGCACTGACCAATGAAGGCAAGTGTACTTCAATCAGACCTCAAGGTGCACTTGTGTGAATACTTGGTGAGGATGGATTGAATAATGTTTGTTGTCTGTTCTTTTCACTCGCTCAAAGGGAGGCTGCCACTACTTGTCCTCAGGGCCCCTTTGTGCACAAAGGCTGCAGGAGCAGAGGTAAGAGAAGCAAAGTACTGTGGATGCTGGAAATCTGAAACCAACACTAAAACTGCAGGAGAAACTCAGCACTTTCTGTGGAGAGAGAAACATTAATACCTTGAGTCTGGTATGATCCCATCAGTGCGGCTCATTTCAGAGACACAAATTTAATGTTTGTATCTCATTTTGATTTTGGGTTCGAGAGGCCAGGATAGGAATAGGCCCAACCCGTTGTTCCCTTCCCCAGTCTGCAGACTGCTGCACTGGCCACAGCATTTTGGCTTATTGTTGACAGGAACTCCTGTAACCAGGGTGATTGCATAGGATTTTCTGAGCTTGGATCACTAACTTCTCCTTTACTTTTTCCTGTTTTTCACTCTTACCACAGATCATGCGATGAAAAGCCTTGATTTTCCCCGCCTGCGTCGTCCAGGCTGACCGATAAGAAGCTCCTTCACTCATCTGTCAGTCTAACAGTCTGTCTCCCAGAACCTTGAGGTACTAGCAACTGAACACTCCCTCCCCCCGCCTCAGAATTGTGCCTGGCGCCTTCTGCTGCCTGTCATCATTGCTGGGCTCCTGAGATGGTGGCGCGACTTTGAAAGAGGCGCGTTTCCTCAGCACCCCACTCTTGGCTCTGAAAGGCCACGGTAAAATAGTTCCCCGTCTGCGATCCTCGCCATTGCTCTTGGGACCACTGTGTGGGTCAGTTCCTCGGCATGGCGACTTTGGCGTCGTTGTCCGGCAAGGATGCCGCACTAGGTGCTAAACCGCCAGCCTTTGCCAAACCCCTGAACGACTTGGACTTCCACTCAGGAGCTCGCATCGAGGAGATAACGAAGCTGATCCAAGAATTCGGCAAGTATGAGATGAGGGACTTCGACGATCGGCGGGCCTTGGAGGTTCACACTGCAAAAGACTTCGTTTTCTCTATGCTGGGTGAGTGCTCATGGCACACTGAGACAGACACCATCAGTTATAAGGAGATTTCACGATGTGAAGTCATGCCCTTTAGAGAATGGTTACTTGCACACAGTGACCATTGTTTCAAGTTCCGACAAAAAAGCAGTGTCCTCGCCACCAGGTCACCTGTTTTCAATGTTAGTTGAGTGACGAATGTTGTCCAGGACACTGGGGTAGCTCCCTGGCTTTTTCCAAAAAATAGATTTTGGAATACTGTGTTCAATTCTGCTCTCCCTGCTATAGGAAAGGGGTTTTTAAACTTGGAAAGGGTGCAGAAAAGGTACTGCTGGGATTGGAGTGTTTGAGCTATAGGGAGAGGCTGGGGCTGTTTTCCCTGAAGTGTTGGAGGCTGAGGGGTGACTTCACAGAAGTTTATAAAATCATGAGGGGTATGGATAGGGTGAATAGACCAGGTCTCTTCCCCAGGGTAGGAGAGTCCAAATCTAGAGGGCGTAGGCTGAAGGTGAGAGGGGAAAGATTTAAAAGGGACCTGAGGGGCAACTTTTTCACACAAACGCTGGTGCATGTATGGAATGAGCTGCCAGAGGAGGTGTTGGAGGCTAGTACAATGACAACATTGGGTTTAGAGGGATATGAGCCAAATGCTGGCAAATGGGTCTAGATTTATTTAGGATATCTAGTCAGCACAAGCGGGTTGGACTGAAGGGTCTGCTTCCGTGCTGTACATTTCTATGACTATGATTTGTTCCTGCTATCTGTGGGCAGATGGTGTTTAATGTTGCCACTGTGAGCTGGTGTCCTCTAGATACCCCAGTGCTGTCTTCCACAATTGCTCTGCTTCTGATTTTAACACTGGTGCAAACTACTATTGCTGTCAAATATCTAGCGCCGTGCACTTCAATACCTTTTGAATTTGTGACAAAAGACTTTGTCAGGTTGTCGACCTGTGCTGTATCCCTGACTTCCTCTGAGTACCAGCACTGAGCATGTCAGCCTAGCTTTCTGAGCTTCGGTCTCAGAGTGGGGCTTGAACACCCGATCTTTTGACTAAGATGGGAATGCATTAATGTGAGACTGTATGTAGAGCACAATAAGGTTTATAAGGTAGAGGTGGGTAGATTATCTTTTGAGGAAGGGAGTCAAAAGTCTTTGGGGGACAGTGGGAATGTGGAAGTGAGATAGTCATCAGCTTAGCCCGGATTCTGAATGTCAGAGCGGATTTGAGGGGCTGAGTGGCCTGCTCCTCCTAATTCATATGGGGGGTCTTCCTCCGAGTTGTACATTCCAATTGCAACATGGAAGCAGAGCATTGGACCCAATCAGTTGATATTTATCCCCCCCCAATATGGGCATAATCCTCATTCCGTACAAGGTTAGGTCCTTGCTTTAGAAAGCTCAATAAGTATATGGCTGAAAGCTGGATTTAACCTGGCAATATCTGAACTATGGACCTTTCTGATAAGGTTGCAAAGGTCAGTAGTTTTACTTTGTAGATTAAGATGGTTACACTTTGCTGTTTACACTTGGCAGTATATTATAACTAGCATGCTGAAATGGTTATGACTATGTAATTCTTTTCTTATTTTGCACTTTTTTTAAGAAGTGATTCTTCATGGCTTACAATTTTCCATAATTTGAATCACCGTAGCCATTTAGCATCTGCCCTCATGCATTCTCAACAGTCCAACGATTGAATATGTACTTATCATAGCCCTTTCCTCCGCACACTACATGCTCACATCCCAGGTTCCTGCGGCCTCTGAATAGAAGGAGGCCATTCAGCTCCACGGGACAGTCCAATCATTCAGTCAGATCGTGGCCAATATGCAGAGGTTCAGCCTGTCTGTTGTGGTCTTCCTTCATTCTTGTCCGAACAAAGATCCAGCCAACTCCATTTTGAAATGTTCAATTTTGTCGCCTCACTCTGGGCCTCTCGGATAAGACCATCAGAAACTTCTGCCTCTGTCTCTCCCCCTTCCCTACCTCTATCTCTCTCTCCCTCCCTCCCCCACTCTGTCTCTCTCTTAAAAGACTTCTGGATGGGCATATGAATAGGAAGGGGTTAGAGGGATATGGGCTAAATGTTGGCAAATGGGGCGAGATTAATTTAGGATACCTGGTTGGCAGGGACAAGTTAGACCGAAGGGTCTGTTTGCAGGCTATATATTTCTATGACTCTTAAGTAAGTATGCTCCTTGAGCTTACTCCATCTTTCAGCATCATCTTGGCTGATCCAATATTTCTCACATCCACTTTCCTGCATTCTACCCATAAGCCTCGATTTCCCCCTACCCAACCTCAAAAGACATTCGGAGCTGTATATTGCAGATTCCCATTGCCCTTTGAGATGACATGCTGCCTGATGTTACTGTCCAAACAACTTGGATCTAATTTTCAGCTGGTCTTGCCTTAAACAGGTCCAACCTCCTCACTCTTTCCTCCAGGTTCCGGAAGTGAGTTGGCTGGATAGAGTAATAGTGAGAATCTGTTCCTGCTCGTTACCCATCGGGTGCTTTTAAAATCTTTCTCCTCTCTCCTTAAATCTATGCCCTCTAGTTTTGTACTTCCCCCAACCGAGGACAAAGAGCTTGGCTATTCACCCTATCCATGCCCCTCATGATTTTATATCTTCTGTGGGTGGCATGGTGGCTCAGTGGTTAGCACTGCTGCCTTACAGCGCCAGGGACCCGGGTTCGATTCCAGCCTCGGGCGAGTGCCTGTGTGGAATTTGTACATTCTCCCCACATCTGCATGGGTTTCCTCTGGGTGCTCCAATTTCCTCCGACCGTCCAGAGAGGTGCAGGTCAGGTGAATTGGCCACGCTAAATTGCCCCTAATATTCAGGCATGTGCAGGCTAGGTGCATTTGTAGGGGAATGGGATACTCTTTAGAGGGTTGGTGTGGACTTATTAGGCCAAATGGCCTGTTTCTACACCCTAGGGATTCTATGAAGGTCAACCCTCAGCCACTAATGCTCCAGGGAAAATGGCGCCAGCCTGTTCAATCTTTCCCTATCGCTCCAACCCCGGCAACATCCTTTATAAATCTTCTCTGCGCCCTCTCCAATAGGAGGGTGATCAGAATTGTATGCAGTACAAGATCAACAGGGCACAGATTTAAAGTGATTTGTAGAAGATGATGTGATGTGAGGATGTTTTCACATAGCAAGCAAATAGGATCTGGATGCATTTCTTGGAGAGGTCATGGAGGCAGGCTGCATTGAAGTATTTGAGAGAGCATTGGGCATTGTGCAGGCTTACTGATACTCATTCAGAGAGCAGGTACAGACACAATGAGCCAAATCACCTCCTGCTGCACCATAATACTTGATCCTTGAAATATTAACCGGTTCTGCTTTAGTGGCTGAACGTGACTGTGCGTTCCAGCAAGATCTCTCCTACTTTCCCTCATCAAATCTACTATTCCCATTTGACCTATTTTTGGCTTGAAGTGGACTCCCTCAGCCACTGATTGCTGCTATCCATATCCCTTGAATTCAATTCCATCCCAATAGTGCTGTGCCTGCACGCAGGTCCTTGGCTCATTTCTGCTGTCATTCCATCCTTTTGAAATTTAGTCATGTATAAAAGGGAATGTGGCGGCCAACTTGTGAACGCAAGATCCCACAACAGAATGCACGCTTTGGTGCAGACCAGACATCCCAATCTGACCTAATCCATTTGCCAGCATTTGGCCTATATACCTTTAAATCCTTTCTATTCATATACCCACCCGGATGCCTTTTAAATGTTGTAATAGTACCAGCCTCCACCACCACCCCTGACAGCTCATTCCATACACTCACCACTCTTTGCATGAAAAAGATACCCCTCAGGTCCTTCTTTAAACCTTTGTCCTCTCACTTTTTGGGTGGCACGGTGGCACAGTGGTTAGCATTGCTGTCTCACAGCGCCAGAGACCCGGGTTCATTTCCCGCCTCAGGCGACTGACTGTATAGAGTTTGCACGTTCTCCCAGTGTCTGCGTGGGTTTCCTCCGGGTGCTCCGGTTTCCTCCCACAGTCCAAAGATGTGCAGGTCAGGTGAATTGACCATCCTAAATTGCCCGTAGTGTAGGTAAGGGGTAGATGTAGGGGTATGGGTGGGTTGCGCTTCGGCGGGGCGGTGTGGACTTGTTGGGCCGAAGGGCCTGTTTCCACACTGTAAGTAATCTAATCTAATCTAATCTAATCTAATTCTATGTCCTCTAGTTGTGGGCTCCTAGATTTTAGCTGTTCACCCTATCCATGCTCCTCATGGTTGTATAAACCTCTGTAAGGTCACCCCTCAATCTCGAACGCTCCAGGGATGTAAGTCCCACCCTGTTCAGCCCATTTCTATTGCTCAAACTCTCCTGGCAACCTCCTGGTAAATCTTTTCTGCGCCTTCTCAGTTTAACAATGTCCTTCCTGTAGCAGGGAGACCAGAATTGTATATGCTATACTAAAAGTGAACTCACTGGTGTCCTGTAGAGTCCTAACCCCTATATTCATTGCACTGACCAATGAAAGCAAGCATACCAAATGCCTTCTTCACTACCCTGTCTACCTGTGACTACTTGTGAAACTTGTCTTGTGAATTTCAAGGAACTATGCACCTGCAGCTCTTGCTCTCTCTGTTCAGGATTTTACCATTAAGTGTATAAGTCCTGCTCTGATCTGCCTTGCCAAATGCAACACCTCCTATTTATCTAAATTAAACTCCATCTGCCAGTCCTCAGCCCATTGGCCCATCTGATCAAGATCCTGTTGCATTCTGAGGTAACCTCCTTCGCTGTCCACTACACCTCCAGTTTTGGAGTCACCTGCAAACTTACTAACCAATGTTCTTCTATTCGCCTCCAAATCACTTACATAAATACCGAAAAGCAGTGGGCCCAGCACCAATCTCTGTGGCAGACGACTAGTCACAAGCCTCCAGTCTGAAAAACAACTCTCTACCAACCCTCTGTCTCCTACCTTTGTGGCAATTGGCTGATGACCAGTGTATCTCCCCTTACAGATACTGATTAAGAGGTAAATATTGGGCTGTGCATGCAGAACTTCCTGTTGTTCCTGCACATAGTACCATGGGATCTTTCAGATTCACCTGAAAGCAGCTTGGGGAAAACCCTTTTTATAAATTCTCACCTGAAGACAGATGTTTCCAACGGTGCAGCACTCCTTCAATACTGCACTGGAGGAAGATGGAACCTCCAACAGTTGTTGGCTGAGTAATCCCGGGCCCCGGGACACTGCTGTGAGGGCGTGGTTCAAATCCAGTTGGTGGAATTTAAATTCAATGAACACATCTGGAAATGGAAGCTACTTTCAATGATGGTGACTTTGAGAACGAACATCAGTTGTCATAAAAAGCCATCTGGCGCACTAATGTTCTTTAGGGAATGACCCACCCTCAGATCCACAGCACTGGACAGGCTTAGGAGAAAGTGAGGACTGCAGATGCTGGAGATCAGAGCTTAAAAATGTGTTGCTGGAAAAGCCCAGCAGGTCAGGCAGCATCAAAGGAGAAGGAGAATCAACATTTCGGGCATAAGAAGGGCTTATGCCTGAAACGTCGATTCTCCTTCTCCTTTGATGCTGCCTGACCTGCTGCGCTTTTCGAGCAACACATTTTTAAGCACTGGACAGGCCTCTCAGCTAAAGGGCAGCAAATGTTGGCCTTGCCCACATCCCCCATAAATGAAGGTATCCAAAAATAAGTCTCTGCAGTGTTGGGACGGTCAGTTTTAATGTTGGTGTATTGTATTGGTATCCATGTGATATTTGATTTGATTTATTGTAATCACACGTACCTAAGTGCAGTGAAAGGTTTTGTTTTGCAAGCAGTACAGTCAGATCATAGCAAATAAGGACATGCAGATCGTATGGTGCTTAGACAGATCGAGGCACACAGGTTACAGTGCACGGGGGGGGGGGGGGGCACAAAGCAAGATCAACATTATTTGAAATTAGAGAGGTCCATTCAGCAGTCTGATAACAGCAGGGGAGAAGCTGTTCTTGAACCCATTGGTGCTTCTGTATCTTCTGCCTGGTGAGAGGGATTAGAAGAGAGCATTATCGGGATATCCATTGTCACTTGCCCCAACAGCTAGTTATAAATTACTGTGCTGTTTGTGGCTGAGGGGGGGTTGATTTGGTTGGTTATGTTTTGACTGTCATATGGGGAAAGTGAGGACTGCAGATGTTGGAGATCAGAATCAAAGAGAGTGTGTTGCTGGAAAAGTGCAGCATCCGAGGAGCAGGAGAATCGATGTTTCAGGCAGAAGCCCTTCATCAGGAGTCCTGGCCGGCTGTGCTTTTCCAGCACCACACTCTTCGATGTTGTCATTAAGGGATAAGGCGTAGCACAGGCAGAGCCTGAAAGCAGCGGGGTCTCTGTATAAAGCCTGAACACGCTCCTCTCTGCTTCCACAGGCCTGGTTCAGAAGCTGGACCACAAGTTACCCGTCTCCAACGAGTACCTGCTGCTGTCTGGGGGCGTGCGGGAGGGGGTGGTCGACATGAACCCCGACGAGCTGGGCGATTACGCCAGGGGCATGGACTACGACGTCGACTTCACGCTGCTGGTCCCGGCACTGAAGCTGCACGACCGCAACCAGCCGGTGACGCTGGACATGCGGCACTCGGCGCCCTGCCACTCGTGGCTCAGCCTGCGGCTCTTTGACGAGAGGACCATGGAGAAGTGGAGGGACTGCTGCACGGAGACGGGGCCCAGCCCGCCGGGCGGGGGAGGAGGCAGCCACTACTTCTCGCCCACCAAGGTGGCGGACTGGTTCTTCCGCTCGGTGCGCGCCGTCATCGAGGAGGTCCGCCGGCATCCGCAGCGCGGGGTCCCCGGCGTGGCGGCGGTGGAGAAGAACGGCACGGTGGTCACCGTCATCCTGAACGTGGGCCGCAGCCGCATGCTGTACGACATCGTGCCGGTGGTGTCCTTCAAGGGCTGGCCGGCCGTGGCCCAGAACTGGCTGATGGAGAACCACTTCTGGGACGGCAAGATCACCGAGGAGGAGGTGATCAGCGGCTTCTACCTGGTGCCGGCTTGCTCCAGCGGCGGCAACCCGGAGAATGAGTGGCGCCTGGCCTTCTCGCGGAGCGAGGTGCAGCTGAAGAAGTGCATTTCCACGCCACTGATCCAGGCCTACCAGGCCTACAAGGCCATGATCGTCAAGCTGCTGTCCCGGCCTCGGGCCGTCAGTCCCTACCACCTGAGGAGCCTGATGCTCTGGGCCTGCGACCGCCTGCCCTCCAACTTCCTCGGGCAGGAGGACAACATGGCGCACTTCCTCC